>NC_069501.1:757872739-758072739 GCF_027579735.1 Bombina bombina | reverse complement strand
CTAAATGTTTTTGATGGAAAAGTGGCAACTATGCACCAAATGTTTGCTGTTATAATTTTGTGATACATTTTATTTTAATTTTTTTTTTTTTGGCATTTTAAGCATCTTATTTGATTATTTATTTTAGGGGTCATCTGGACAGCTCTTCACTTAACATGTGCTATTCATAGGTCATTCTTAAATAAGGTGTAATTTAAACATTATTTAGCCTTTATTCATTTTATTCTGCTTCTGTGCTTTATAAATGACCTTATTTAACCTAAACTACTGGCGTATAACTTAGAAGAATGCAAATGGGAGAAATCCAGCAATACTTAAGTAAACTTGTATTAGCAGACACTTTCTAAGTTTACAAGATGGCAACTTGCTAGTAGTTTTGTATGATATTTCAAGGGATATTGTACTCAAAAAATGTCTGTAATGTTAATGAAAAAGCAGAAGAAAAACATGTTCATTTTTATGTTTTCAAACAGGGACAAAATAATGGTCCTATAATATTTAACATAAATGCTCTTTATTTTCTTACCTATGAAAAGCTGTAAAGGAGATAAAATCATATAAGAAATTTTACATAACCAAACGTCTTTGAAATATACTTACCCTTCTCATTCTCCTTCTCACATGCCCACTGCTGATGCTTCCGCTATAGATACAGAGAGCTACAGCCAATAGGTAGCTGCAGTGCTAGCTTCTATAGAGAGAAAAGGTAATTATATAAAGAGCCCTTATGTTAAATGTTATGGGATCGGCTTTGTATACCTTAATTATAGTGAAACTAACAGGAAGTGTAAATAATATCTAGGTATATATTACTTACTGCCTTAGAGGAATAACTTCTATAGAATAGGTTGGATATATCAATTTGAATATCATTTTTTTAAGAAGACAACCAACCCTGCCCCCCCATGTGATACATTTTGAATTATTCTAATTTTGATTTGATAATTTTTGAGTACCATGTCCCTTTAAGTTAATATATAAAATACAGTAACATATAACAAGGCTATGTGTTTCAATGACACTTTATTTGCACAGGTGCTTATAATTTTATCTGCTAGTAAATCTAAGTGAACATTTAATGAAAAAAATGTTTTTTACACTGTGTATGTATAAATGTAGTTTACTTAAAATACAACTTTATTGGTATACTAGAATGGCTTACTGCCAACAGTGTACAATATCTAATTGTGCCAGGAATAGTCAAACAATGAAAGAAGTATGTGGCATAAAATTTGAATGATCTCATGTATTTATACTGGTAAAAAGTGCACTGCAAATCCACAGGAAGAAAATGTAATAATCAAGTAAATATTCTGAAATGGTATTGTCAAAAGGATTTTATTTATTGCTGCCAAATCTTACAACTATTCAGTGCCCACGGAAGCAACATAACATTAATGACCAGCAACAAATATAGGTGTCCAGGGACCGGCTAATGCAATAATGAGAACAAACTGAACATTACCAAATGTCAAATGGTAGAGCAATTAGCACAGAAAATTTGCTGAAACTCAGCAATAAGATGGGATTTGTAGATCATTGGCTTTGTTTCTTTATATCTTGTCTGAGACTGATTTAATCTTTGTAATTATGAAATTGTTTTTATCTAACCAGAAAAGAAACTATGGGGCCTATTTATCAATTTGCGAACGGACATGATACAAAGTAGCGTATCATGTCCGCCGCACATCGATGAATGCCGACAACATACGCTGTTGGCATTTGTCATTGCACCAGCAGTTCTTGTGAACTGCTGGTGCAATGCCACCCCCTGCAGATTCGTAGTCAATCGGCCGCTAGCAGGGGGTGTCAATCAACCCGATCATATTCGATTGGGTTGATTTCTGTCCGCGGCCTCAGAGCAGGTGGACAAGTTATGGAGTCATACGAAGCTTGATAAATATGCTGCTATGGCTTGTGTTTACGTTTCTAATATACCTGAATCATCAGGAATACTTTGCATTAATTTGCAGGGGATATAAAAGTAGTTTTGTCTTCTATGATACCTTTTCTTGAAAAAAACTATTACTAGAGAGCTGGAAACTAAAAATTCCAGTTACTGAAATCAGACCATGAGTTCTACTGAGTCAAAACAAATTAGCTTTCATCTTAAGATGAAGCAGAAAGAGAGCAGACGTTTCTACCACGACCCTCCTGAGCTTGGCTGGATTTTTCATTAGACTAAGTAGGATCTTATCTAGGGTCCCCTTCACAATAATATATAACTTCTGTTGTATTCTGTTTGTAAACAACTGCTGATTGCAGTCACAGGTATCTATTATGTCTAGATGGTAGAAGTGATGTCACCAAATACAAGTGTAGTAAACAATTAAAATAACCACTGGTTAAAGGGACAGTAAACCCCTTGAAATTACAAGACATGCCTGCTGTGTTTCTATAGAAAAGCATATCAGCCAAGACATAATGTTTTTAAAATAAAATAACATCTTGCATGCTGCATGTTTTTCAATAGCCAAACTCCACCCACCATTTGCCTTAGCTGGAGGAGCCAACATGGGCTTGAGTCTGCAGACAAGGCTAGCCACAGTTGGCGCTCTACAAATAACCGATAATAAATAATAATATTTACACTTTGCTGCCCATCACTGCGTGACTTACCCCCTTCGCTGTGCTAGGTTCTCTGCCGTGTCTCATGGCATGAGAACGAGGCTCCCATTGGAGCCTATGGAAGTGTGAGTTCACGTTTGCATTGTGTTTAACCTGTAATACCAGTGCACATTTGCATGCGTCGGTATTACTGAGAGGATCGCAAATATCACGCTCGCATAAGCGCAATTTTGCGCTCCACTCATAATCTGGCCCATAATCAGTTCTTGAATAGAAGCATGAGACCCGTGGGAATATGTGTTTGCTCAGGTTCATTTTTATCATGTTTCTGGATATTTTGTTAACACTGACATAGATTCACTAAGATTGTGTAATATCTTAGAAAATGAAATTAAATAAGTTATAGTACCCTGTAAGGTGTCTCCAGATGGAAGAACTTTACTTTGTGACTGTGTTGGGGATACTGATTTTTAAATTTGAAAAACTATTGAAGACAGAGAAATTGATATCCAACACAGGCAAAACACCCTTAGCAGCACAATGATGGGATGATGCTCTCAAATAATTATTGCAGAAAAATATAAGCGTTAACGGTTGAGTTGCCACAGTGGCCATGTTTATCTGGACTGTTATGAGTTGCACATGCTGCAGGGTTTGCAAAGTAAAAACATATTGTACCTGTGAGCAGCACATGAATAGGACTGCTGCGTACAAACCCTGCAGCATGAGTAACTCATAACTGTTCAGGAAAACACAGCCGCTGTGACAAACCCTAGTTTGCAGGTATCTGGCATAATTTAGTGTCATCAGCAAAAATGAAAACATAGCTCTTACCCTTCATCTATGTCACTAATAAAGGTAATTAAAATAACCAATCTCTCAGAAGTGCCACTTATCCCTTTAGTACAATTATCCTTCAACCGTTCCTTATTTCAGCAAAACCCATCGCCCTATTTTTCAAATTTACCTTAGCACTTATTTATTTCCTCATAAACCATCCTGCCTCTTACTTATTTTTGCACACAGTCATTTTCAGATCTGTTCTAGGTGCTTCCTCACCATTAATGTCAGATTCTCATTAGTAGTTTGGGTGAGTTCCGTTTCACTTTTAAGCACTTTTTACACTAGTTCTGTTAAGCCATACGTGAAGACATTAAGTTTTGGAAAAATAAAGTATAGGTTTGTTTATTACAGATCTAAGTTCCCTTAGAATTCTTGGATTTATTATACTTGGACCTGCAGCTTTCGTGAAACACAACATTTTTTCTTTCATGATTCAGATAGAGAATACAATGTTTAAAAAGTTCAAAATGTGCGTCATTGTCATGTTATTCTTTGTTGAAGAGATATCTAGATAGGTAGAGTGCACATGTCTGGAGTGCAACATGACAGGAAATAGTGCGGCCATTTAGTGCTTTTTCTAATGTATAAAATTGTTGCAAATCTGCTTCCATATAGTTCTGCAGACACGTGCACACTCCTGAATTTACCTTCCTGCTTTTCACCAAAGGATAACAAGAAAACAAAGAAAATTTGATTAAAAAAAAAGTAAATTGGAAAGTTGTTTAAAATTGAATGTTCTATCTCAATCGAGAAAGACAAATTTGGGGTTTTATGTCCATTTAATTATATAAAGCTTCTTTTTGACATAAAAACTCAAGCAAGTTTTGATTAATGGAATGGAAATTCTATTCTGTTTAGTTTTAACGTCTCTACACTTAGTTCATCTTTTGTGTAAACAGCAGAAACAATTTATTTAAATCTCCAACCTTTTTCTGGTCACTACTGATCACGTTAACAATTTCACATATTAGTTTCTCTTTAGATGGTGAAGCAGTGATACGATCTTTAGCATCTTTCTGAATAATTTCTCACACCTATGCTGAAGCCATTTTCATTTGTTTATAGTCATGTCGTATAAACACCCATTCAGTGGCTTGTCTGTGAATTACTAACACAAATCATATGTTGTTTTTTCAACAGGCCAATAACTTATAAATTGTTTTTTTGCAAAAAAAAATTAAAATTCATTCACCTTCCTGAAATTTTAGATTCTACATCTATATTTTTCAACAAGAATGTAGCTGAATATGAAAACATAACGTAAAAATAGGTCTAAAATAAAGCATAACTTTATGAGGCAAATGTAACGTTTACACAAAATGAGAGTTTTTACCAAGTGTCTGAGACCAGATTTGGGGAAGGAAGAACAAAAATAGGACTATAGTACCTAATCTGATGTCTTTTCACAACCTCACCTTCTTCTTTCCCAAGTTACTAGTCATCCTGTAGTTTTGTGGAGAGCAGGCAACACTAATTAGTCAGAGTCTGACAAACACTGGTCACCATGGCTCCTAAAATGTTACCTGCGGTTTAATATTTTAGATTTATTTATCTGTAAACAAATACTATTGCCTGGCTCTTAAAATGTGTAGCAATAGAGGGATTCAAGGATGCACTGGTAGCTAATAGATGTTGCAAAAACTTTATTGAAGAAAACATTAAAAGTTCATCGCTGAACACATTTCATTCCATAGACAAGTGAGAGGTGTATGTTCCACCCCAGGGACTGCTTGCTGACGCGTTTCGGCTCCAAGGGCCGTAATCGTAGCTGCAGTCACTTGCCTTAATGATCCTTAAATATCAATTAAAGCCAGCTAATAGGTTAAAAATAGTAACACCCTTCTTTTACCTGGGGTGGAACAAAAAACACCTTTTAAGGTCTAAACTCTTTATTGCATATATGGACACATAGTAAGTTTAATACTAACTTGGACCAAACAATGATTAAAGACCGTAAAACTCACTAAATTTTGCTCAAAATGACCCATATACCTACATTAACAGTATGAAACAACAAATATGTATATATATAAAAGTTCATAATGCATATAACCATATTTGCAACTTTCTGATACATTTGTTGACATTGCAAAATAGATACAAATATACAGAAAAGCGATATTACAAATGCAATTGCCAATACACAAAAGGAAAGGAAAAGAAAGTGTAAGTCTATTCCATTCCCTTATTATAACCTAAGTTTCATGCCCCAAATTTGATCACTTCCCAATTAATGTGAAAACATATATAGAGGATTTAATCCAATCCAAGGGGATTCATGGAAGAAAAAAAGGTTATAAACCATGTTTAAAATGTATGGGATTCTCAATCTCACTTATCAAGTCACTTTCTTCTCAGTGACACAGGGATTGAAAAGGGGTCGTCCTAGTTAAAAAGACTGAAATAATGATGCAAAGATAATAGCATCTTCAGGATGCTGGATACACAGGCCAAAGGATTATTACTCCCAAAAATTAATGAGATCAAACTCTGAATTTAATCCATAAGGGATCCTTGTTTTTAGTCTGTGTATCCAGTATGCCTCCCTTTTAGACAATAATTTATCTCTATCTCCTCCTCTTGATTTACATCTCACCAATTCAACTAAGGTCCATTTCAAGAATTGGGGACTACTATTGTGCCACTCCTTGAAATGCCGCACTAGCGGTGTGGTCAATTTGCCTGCTTTTATGTTCGTAAGGTGTTCCCTTATTCTTTCCCTTGTTTCTCTCGTCGTGAGTCCTGTGTATTGAATTTCACATTCAGTACAAGTCAGGAGATACACTGCATAAGAGGTTCTGCAATTTAGACAAGATAGATGTTCAAATTGCTCTCCTGTCGCTGTGCTGGAAAAGCCATTACCTTGTTGTAAGTACATGCACGCTGTGCACTGTGTGTAACTGCACCTGTATGTGCCCTTGTATCTTAACCATGATGAGGTTTGAGTATGTGTATCTGGCCTCAACTGAGTGGGTGCTAAAATATTACCTATACTTTTCCCTTTTCTAAAGGCGTATCTGCAGCCTTTGGGTATAACATTAGCTAGCCCGTCATCCGCCTTAAGCATTGGAAAATGTTTCCTTAATATATTGCAGATGTTATGATATTGTTGGCTATACTGTGTTATGAATGTCACACCTTCAAATTTCATATCAGTTTTCTTTTTTGTCTTTAGTAGATCCTTCCTGTCTATCCCTGCAATTCTCTCTCTAGATGCTGTAATCTCCTTTTGTTTGTAACCCTTAGTGAGAAATCTCCTCTCCAAATCCAGAGCCTGTCTTTCAAATTCTGTGTTTAAAGTACAGTTCCTTTTAAGCCTTATAAACTGCCCATTGAGGACAGACCTAAATACCCTTTTGGGATGGCTGCTCTGGGCATGGAGAAGAGAATTTCCCGCTATGGGTTTCCTATAAATCCTGGTTACAATTCGTCCTTGGTCAGTGCCTGACAAGTTCACATCCAAATAGTTAATACTCTCTGGATGGAAATCATATGTAAATTTTATACCCATGTCATTGTTGTTTAAAACATTGACAAAATCAGATGCTTCTGTCTCACTACCTTTCCAGATGACCAACAGGTCATCTATGTAGCGTTTATAATAAACAATTCTCTCTTTCCAGTGTCCATCACATGCATAGATGCGGGACAGCTCCCACCAACCCATAAATAGGTTGGCATAGGAGGGGGCAAACTTGGCCACCATAGCTGTCCCACATCTCTGCAGGTAATGGACACCTTCAAAGAGAAACATGTTATGTGTGAGCAAGAAATGGGTAACTTGTTATATGTAAGAACGAAATCCTTGTTCATACGTTGTGTATCTCTCCAGGGAAAAACTTAGTGCTTCCAAACCCTTGTTGTGGGGGATGGACGAATACAGTGAGGTGACATCTATTGTGAGCCATCCATACTCATTATGCCACTGTATCCGTTCCATCTCCGTCAACAACTGTTTAGTGTCATAGAGGTGGCTGGGCAGCTTCACCACCAGTGGTTGCAAAATTTCATCCAACCATTTGGATAACGGCTCTATTAAAGAGCCTATCCCACTGATGATGGGTCTGCCCTTCACCTCTACCAAGGATTTATGAACCTTGGGTTCAATTAATTAGTCATCAATTAAATGACTAATTTCATATTTGAAACGACTGGAGGGGTTAAACTCAAGAATTTGGTATTGTGTGGGGTCTGTGAGCTGGCGTAATGATTCCTGTACAAAAAATTATTTGTCCATCACTACCACAGACCCCCCCTTATCCGCTGAGCGGATGACCAACTTCTCATTCTGTTGTAAATTTTTGAGTGCAACAGACTCTAATTTGGTGAGGTTACAATGCTTTTTCTTCTGAACAGTATATGCCAATTGCGTTAAATCTGTTTCCACTCTCTTCTGAAATTTTTCCAGAATAGTACCTCTAGATTGAATGGGGTAAAATCTGGAAGGTAGTGATAGAGAAGGACCCCTATCCCTTTGTGTATCGTCATGTGGGTTAACATTCATGGAGCCCTCTTCAAATAACATTTCTAAAGACTGTATGTCGCTGTATTCCTGAAATGTGAGCGATGTATGTGTTGTAGATTGTTGTGTATCACTACTAGTAAACTCAAATTGATTCGTCTCTTCGTTCTTATTGAAGTGTTTCTTTAATGTGAGGTTTCTGATTAGTCTATTCACATCGACTAGTGTTTGGAAAAGGTTAAAATTCTCAGCTGGAACAAAACTCAAACCATAGCTGAGTACCTTTAAATCCACTTCACTAAGTTCCTGTGAAGACAGGTTAATTACAGAATTTAATTGTATTTCGTTTGGGATCTCCCCCTCCGGGGTGGTAATCCCTTGTCCTTCAAAATTCCTTTTTCTGTTTTTGTTCCTCCCCCCCCTCCTGATTCTCTTTGGGGTCTGGAAAAAACCTGTGTTATTTCTGAATTGGCAGTATCTCTCAAATGTCCACTATCTGAAACATTTACTTGTGGACTGAAATTAGTTGGTACATTCCCACCTTGTGTTATATTCTGT
This sequence comes from Bombina bombina, assembly GCF_027579735.1. Taxonomy (NCBI): domain Eukaryota; kingdom Metazoa; phylum Chordata; class Amphibia; order Anura; family Bombinatoridae; genus Bombina; species Bombina bombina. The sequence goes on along the minus strand of NC_069501.1, from coordinate 758,064,308 downwards.
GCAATAACCCTCTCTGTTGTATCAGTTTCATCCCCTGAGGTGGAATATTCCCCAGAGGATTCTACCTCACTATCATTAAAGGTCACTTTCTTAGATTTATTGCCCTTATTACGATTTCTATGTTTGTTATTTTTCTTATTTTCTTTAGGGAACCTCTTTTGATCATTCTCTTTTTTATAAAAAGACCTTTGCTTTTTGTTCCAAATATAAACCTTGTTAGATTCATAATCCAAAGAATCTCTCAAAAATTTATCATGTTTTATATCCATGATTAAAGCTTTCGTTTTTGATACAGATTCTTGGAGAATACCATCATATTTGCTAAACAACAAATCATTGCTTCGTGAATGTGTAGTTGTATATTAAAGTTGATCTAAATCAGTAAAGGACTGACATAGCACATAATATTTCACATAATATTTCAAATTCTTTTACATTTGATGTAAACATATTTAAGATCCATTTCATTACAAGAGGGTTCTGTTTGGCTGTTAGACCTTTTACATTAATAATAGAAGAGTATCTTCTATTTACAAAGGAATTGAATACCCCACTGTAAATATAAAGTTGTATACATCATTTTGTACGACTACAAAATCTGTTGTAAGTCATATACTTTTTCAGATTTTTCAGTTTTTGATGATCAAACTGTCTTGTTGGCATATTTAACATCTCATATTAGATCTTTCCTTGACAGCAGAGAATTAATAGCTCCTTTTTAAAAGCACATTTTGAGCAGAATAAAAAGCGCCATAAAATTAACCTTATTCAAAGAAACTGGTGTTTTGCCTTTAACAAATGTGTTGACATTATTTTGTGTTACATTGTCAGCATTATTAAAAGCACATGAAATAATATTACTCTTACAGTATTGCTACCAATAAACTTTGCACTTGCAAAGTTGGAAAAAAAAAACTTGAAGGAAAAAATGAATGTCATTAAAATGTCTACTTACTAATTATTATTATTATTATTAATAATAATAATAATAATAATAATAAAAAAAAGGGTTAAAAAATAAATAAATACAATTTTTATCAAAACCAGCGTACATTTCAGAAATACAAAACAATATTTGTAGTCATTTTGTGTGTGTGGTAAGATTTGCATAACTTCTAACTAACTTTTGCGTTTTAGAAATGTCAGTATGGCAGCTATGCGTCCCTATATGCTACATAGAAATGAGGAAGGTAAAATTATTCTTCAGAAAATTGCAATATGATTATATTACACAACAAAGTGTGTCATGAAATATGCATTTAATAAAAAAAAGTATAATATATTATGCATTTCTTTTAGCACAATAACCAGAAAGAGAATTTGAGAAACTATAAAAAAAAATATTAATGCATTTGTTTCCATATTTGTGTTGCAAAGTTGATTTAAAACCCTGTTTCTTTTAGGCAGTAAAAAAATAATGTGATTTTTTTTTAAGCAGATGTGGAACAAATGACATGTAAATAAAGAGTACAAGTGTAAAATATACATACAATAGTTAATGTGCCATACGGAAGGCAAGAATGGGTTTAATATTGCATAACTTGGAATGATTTATGTGTGAAATCCATTTAGATCTGAGCACAGTTTGTCTGGTGGACTTCATTTTGTACAAAGCAGAATTTGATGTAACTAAACTGTACATGAAAGCAATTCATTTGTACTTTGCACAAATCTGAAAATGTTTCTACTAAGTATGAATGTTATAAGTAAGTTTTGGAAATACCAGCACGATCTGGTTATGGGTGAACAATGAGTGTTTTTTGTTCTTCAAATAAACTAAGCATTACATTGCATCAGATTGTTTATATTGTATTCATTCAAATACCAATATACAGAACAGACAGATGTCAAGTGGTGTCATTCATGTGCATTGTGATATTGTGACCTTGATATAAATGTTTCATGTGCCTTTGATCAAAATGTTTTGTGAAAGCACATTTATAAAAAGCATTTATCATAATTCCTCATAGTTAATAGTTTAACAATATTCTTGAAAGCTAAACATATAAATAGTAATTGTATTAAATAATTTATGGACACTGCTTATGGTCAATTTGAAAATGTTGTTTGGAAAAAAGTTAGATTTTTTTTCTTCCTAATATGTACAAAAAACTATATTCACCAATCTATAAATCAACTCAGCAGACACTAACACCAATAATAATTATATTTTATTTAAATAAAGTACTAATAATAATTTAAATATTTTTAAACATACTTGAATTAATCATTCTTCTTTGCTTGATATGTATATTTTCTTTATTCATAAAAAATATTATGGTTTATTAAAATAAATTAGTAATATTATGATCATGTAAACAGTTTTTTTTCAGGATAGAGACATAAAATACCAGGTTCATATTAACATATTTCATAAGTAACAATCAACAATGAAATTATTGATTAAAAATAACTAAAATTGACAAATAGAACTAGAAACTGGAAAAACTCCATGAAAAAAAGAAAATAATAAAGATGCATTTCAAAATATGTATCAAGTTGGCCAGATCCATGAACATATATGAAATTATATTATTAAATAAAATAATAATTATTATTATTGAAAATAATGAGAGCAAAAATAAGGATAACAGATATACTATTCCTGGGACTGATTTGGAAAGCTTGACAAATATAATTGAGCAACAGGATGATTCAGATACAAATACAAAATCTAAAGTAGATGTGAATCTAAAATCTAATTAAATTGAAAAGGAGAGACCAAACATAATAAATACATAGGCTAGATTACAAGTGGCACGCAAAAGATTGTGCTTGTGCATTTGCGATCGTTTGCGCGCAGGTTAAATTGCGCTCATATTACAAGTTGGGTGCAATCAAGATTTAAGATAAAATCATTACCGCAATCTCAGAGCTTTGGTTAACTGTTTTGCAAAATTAAAAAGTTGGCAATAAACACATCAAAAGTACAATGCAGAGTACAATCACACACATATTAACACCATCTAATTTTACTAAATAAATTGCGCACAAAGTTATAAAGGCTCAAAGATATGAGATCTCAGGTGTTTGGGAAAAAAAGGCAGGCAAAGGGCTTTAACATGGACATACATACATATACATGTCTAAATATGTATACGTGTGTATTTATAGATGTCTATATATGTATATATATAAGTGCATTGAAGCCCTTTGCAGTTAGGTAGATGAAAACATGTAAAAGCATATTTATGCAATATTCATATTATCATGTGGGTTATGCGCATATTACAATATGCGATAGTGTTTGCGCGCGTCAGGTGTTTTTTTCTACTTTTTCTTCTCCATTGACTTCTATGGGGAATAGGTTATCATTTGTGTGAAAGTCTAATTGCGCTAGACGTAAGCTGATGCATGTCGGGTTATCGCACATATGCCCTCTGGTACATGCGCATTGGGTTTGACACTCTTATCTCTTTTATAACTGTTGAGTTTTCTTGTGTGTCTTACTATTCAGCTGAGCCTTATACAGGCTTCGGATGTTGAGTTTACTTGTCCCCTTCGTTATTTTTCAGTTCAGCTTAGCATGCTACGATTTTCTAAGTTTTATATAGATTCTTTAGGAGGGGGTAAGCTGTCCATTCCTCAAGAGCCTTTTTAAGGGCTTATATTTTATTGTAATTCAATGCTATGTGGAGCTTTCTGATTCTGTCCCTAAATATATCTTAAAAGCTGAGTCCCCTGAACATATTCCTACCAATATTAAGGTTTTTTTTTTTGTAAAAAGCTAATGTTTCTCCTCCAGCTTATTTATGCGACTCATGTTTAAATATGTTAATGCATCATACCAATCTTATGCTGCTTCTATGGGTATTGCTGCTCCTCCTATTTGTTCTTTACAGGAGAGCTCTACAGATTTTGCTCCAGGTGTGAAAAATCTAATCAAATCTGCAGTTTCTAAAGTGTTGGCAGCTCTCCCGCTTTCAAGTAAGCATAAAAGGTCAGTTTAGGATTAACCTTCTACTAGTGCTTTGTTTCCTGAGGCCAGGAATACTATTGTTTGTTTGGGGTGGTGGGTTCCTTTAATGATGAGGAATCCTCCTCTGATGTTGAACATGACATTTTTTCTTATTTAAAGTTGAACATATCCATTCTCTTCTGAAAGAGGTTTTACTTACTTTAGGGGTTAAGGATTATCGTTTAGATTCAGTTTTTAAAACTGTTGCTAAAACCCCTGAGGTTTTTCCTATTCCAAATGCTGTCTCTGAGGTAGATTCTAGGGAATGGTCTAAGACAGGAAATTATTTTAATCCTTCTGCAAGGTTTACGAAGTTATATCCTTTACCTGCCTCTATTGTGGAACTGTAAGAAACTGTCTTTTTTTTCTCTAACACCTAAGATCTTATATCTTTGAGCCTTTATAACTTTGTGTGCAATATTTTTTTTATATAAAAGATGTTATTATGAGTGTAACTGTACTTTGTAATGTATTTTTGATATGTTTTGTGACATTTTTTGTTTGTTTCACGAAACAGTTAATCAGAGCTCTGAGGATCCGGTAATCATTCTATCGTAAATCACTATTGTGCTCAGGTGGTCGCATTTACTTTCTACTCGTAATACCAGTGGTAAACCTGATGAGCACAAACACCCACAATAAACCCCTAATCGCTTGCGTGCAAATGTTAGCACTCCACTCTTAATCTGGCACTATATTTTATATATAATGCTTTTAGGTCATCCCCTGATGCACTTTCACCAAATGCTTTTTCAGAGGGTTTAAGTGTTTTTCATAAATAAAAAAAATATATTTTTTATCTGTATCAATTAAAAGTTATGTTTTATCAGGGACAGAATGATTCTATTGTAGATATATTTTCAATACTATAAGGGCCGATTTATCAAGGGCCGAATGGCCCCTGATGCCTCTGTTTCCGTGCGAGCCTATTAATGCTCTCTCCCCCCTCTCTTTTGCGCTCTCTCCCACTTCTCTTTTGCGCTCTCTACCCCCTCTCTTTTGTGCTCTCTCCCCCCTCTCTTTTGCGCTCTCTCCCCCCTCTCTTTTGTGCACTCTCCCCCCTCTCTTTTGTGCACTCTCCCCCCTCTCTTTTGTGCACTCTCCCCCCTCTCTTTTGTGCTCTCTCCCCCCTGTCTTTTGTGCTCTCTCTCCCTCTCTTTTGCTTTCTCTCTCCCCCCTCTCCTTTGCTGTCTCTCTCTCCCCTCTCTTTTGTGCTCTCTCCCCCCTCTCTTTTGCTGTCTCTCTCCCCCTCTCTTTTGCTGTCTCTCTCCCCCCTCTCTTTTGCTGTCTCTCTCCCCCCTCTCTTTTGCTCTCTCTGTCCCGCTTCTCTTTTGCTGTCTCTCCCCCTCTTTCTTTTGCTGTCTCTCTCCCCCTCTCTTTTGCTGTCTCTCTCCCCCCTCTTTTGTGCTTCCCCGCCTCTTTTTTGCTGTCTCTCTCCCCCCTCTCTTTTGCTGTCTCTCTCCCCCTCTCTTTTACTGTCTCTCTCCCCCCTCACTTTTGCTGTCTCTCTCCCCCCTCACTTTTGCTGTCTCTCGACCCCTCTCTTTTGCTGTCTCTCTCCCCCTCTCTCTTTTGCTGTCTCTCTCCCCACTCTCTTTTGTTGTCTCTCTCTCCCCTCTCTTTTGCTGTCTCTTTCCCCCCTCTCTTTTGCTGTCTCTCTCCCCCCTCTCTTTTGCTGTCTCTCTCCCCCCTCTCTTTTGCTGTCTCTCTCCCCCCTCTCTTTTGCTGTCTCTCTCCCTCCTCTCTTTTGCTGTCTCTCTCCCCCCTCTCTTTTGCTGTCTCTCTCCCCCTCTCTCTTTTGCTGTCTCTCTCTCCCTCTCTCTACCCCCCCCCCCCCCCCCCCTCTTCTGCTCTCTCTATCCCCCCTCTTTAGAGCTCTCTGTCTCACTCTCTTGGCAGCCGGCTTCAGCATCTTTGAAAATCATATCTAAATAGGCTCAATAGCTGCTGATTGGTGGCTGCACATAGATGCCTTGTGTGATTGACTCACCCATGTGCACGGCTATTTCTTCAACAAAGAATATCTAAAGAATGAAGCAAATTAGATAATAGAAGTAAATTGAAATGTTGTTTAAAATTGTATTTTCTATCTGAATCATGGAGAGAAAAAAAATGTGTTTTATGTCCTTTTAAACCAACCCTACTCTAGAAATGCACAATAGCAACAACCTGTTTAAATCAAATCTGTGACTGATATAAAATCATTTTGCACTAAAAATTCCATTTATACTGATTTAGAATATTTTTTACTTATCAAAGACAGTTATGTTGTGAATAAAAAAACATTTAAAAGATGACATTTTGTGATCATTTATGAAGATGCTAACCATTTGTGAGTTGGTGTGTTTTCTCTCACTTGTATTAAAGGTACACTCTACTTGAAAATTGTTATTGTTTAAAAAGATAGATAATCCATTTATTACCTATTCCCCAGTTTTGCATAACAAACACTGTTATATGAATATATTTTTTACCTCTGTGATTAAATTGTATATAAGCCTCTGCTAAGATGCATCAAGACTGCCCCTTATCTCAGTTTTTTTTGTTTGTTTTTTTACAAAATTGCATTTCAGCCAATTAGTGCTGGTTCCTAAATAACTGAGCACAATGTTATCTATACTACTGGACACATGAACTAGCACTGTGTTGCTATAAAAAAATCTAATGAAATGCACTAAAATAAGCTGCTTGAATCAGGCAAATTTAGAGGATATAAAGTATATTAATTTAACAATGTTGGTTGTGCAAAGCTGGGAAATGGGTAGTAAAGGTAATCTATTTTTTTAAAAGAAGTAAAAAAACAAAACAAGTAAACTGTCCCTTTAATAATTTTTGTTACTATGTTTCTGTTCAATCTAACACATCTCACAGATTTATTCCAGCAGTAATGATCTCAGAAGCTTGTTTCATGAAGTATTTAAAATAAAAATAAATCTCATATTGCCAATATCTTGTTGGTATTAAAGCAAGCTTGAATATTATGGAATGAAAATGCTTAATGCTTTTCTAAATGTGCTCAGCACCAGCAGGAGGGGTCAGCAGTAATGTTTGAAATGAATCGACATAAACTCACTCAGCCAGAAAATATTCTTTCTCTATATTGCCTGCAGAGACTTATCTTCTCCAAAAACTGTAGATGTTTTTTATGCTAAATATTTCATAACCTTTTATAAAGAGCTTTAATAATAACAGGCTGGGCAAACACAGACTCATGTCATATATATATATATATATATATATATATATATATATATATATATATATATATATATATATACACTATATATATACTGTATATATATATATACTGTATATATATATATGCATATATACAGTATATACAGTGTGTATATATATATATATATATATATATATATATATATATATATATCTTTAAATCTATAGAATAGCTATAGTAAATATTATTATAAATAAATATTGAAAGCTACCAAACTGTATGTTTAATTGTAATGACTATAATGTTCTTTGTATGTTTATTGTATACATAAACAAGGAAGTAGGAATATATTGGCTAGGTAGGTAATGTATTCAATGACTGTCCAAGGATTATTCTGCAAAAATAGAACGTGTTTTCTGTTCATACATTTATTTGATGTCCCACATTTTACATCCCCAGATATTTTCCTAAAGATGGCCACATTTATTTTTACTAACCTAACTTTAGTTACAATATTTACAATCACAATATTTTTTGTATTTATAGAAAATATTAATGGATAGCTTTAACTAAAAGACAGATTTGGACAGCATAAGCACTGATAATTGAGACTGTGCATTAAATTTCACTCCAAATTTTCCCTCTCTGGCAGACACTTTAGTTTTTGGTTGTTCCAAGGTTTGGGTAGTAATCAACTGCAGCAGTTGCAGATATAAAAAAAAACATTAGTTTTGTATCAGCATTACAATAGAGGATGAAGGGACATTGGCAGCAACAGGCATGTAAATAAGAATTAGGAATAAAAAGGAATATTAAGGAGCAATTTTTTTTAGATGGTAACCCCTATGCTGTTTAGGCATTTTAACAGCCCAGTGAAAGAAAAATCTTCCTCACACACAAAAAAAAAAGCATGCTAAAGTATTTTAACGTGACTACTGTAAAGGAAAAATACCTCAGAATAAAAATTATGTACCTGCTAGCTGAATATTACATTGTGTTCTCAATGTTATGGTGGGATTTAATCTGTTTTCAGAATATAAGGTTACTTTACCTCTGCACATTATCACATTAAAATATTGTATGTGGTTGTAAACATCCATTTAAATGTTAAACATAAGATGTTTTTCTATGAATCTGGCAAAGTAAATATAAAAACAGGGTAATGAATATTTAGTATTCGTGCATTTCTTAGCTTTCATCAGTAATATAGTAGTCCATTCTAACCAATCACAATTCTCATATGAAATGTCTTTTCTTGGGTTATTTTAATTCAAGTCCATTCCAAATCTTTGAACAATAATTGCTCAAATCATTAACTGATGCAAATTGTTAATTGAAAAAAAAAACTGTTTTGGAACATATTAAGCAGCTACCAGTAATACTAACTTAATAAGCAGCCATGATTTAGTTTTGCTTGGCTATATACCATTTGATTTTGTGAAAGCCTTTGAAAATGTGTTATTTCATCAAGATTTTGTTGTTTTATTATTTTCTAATCCAAAGTGCATGTGTGTAGGAACTGAGGAATGAGGAGGAATAAAAAGTTCTCCGACAGGTCTGGAATATTCTCCAAACATTCCTCCCCTGCAGATCTCCTTGTTTTATCTTGAAAACTAAATGGTGGCAAGATTGTGTTAAAATACGCAAACTACTTTTGCACTAATCAATGAGGAATGGCCAGAATGATCAGACTTATTGGGTCAGCAAGCTGAATTGTCTGACTTCAGTTCTTCAGATATAGCCATATAAGAGCTATAAAGGGACATCCAAAAGTTGCTGCACTAGTTGGTCAGCAGTGCAAACACTGGTGTGCTATGCAGGCTTGCAGTACTTATTGAAAAGTAAACAATTTTAGAGTCTGGGTGATCAAGGGATTGTCTTCTTGCTTGCCTTTCTTGACCTTATCACACTTCACACTTGATCACACTTCTTGGGTCAGCATGTTGATATGACTGACCTCAGTTCTTCAAACATAGTTAAAACATGAGAGCTGTGAAGGAAAATCCAGTGTCTGTAGCAGTTAGTCTGCAGTGCAAACATTGGTGTGCTATACAGACTTCCAGTATGGAACCAAGATGAGGTGGGAAGGATTTACCAAGTGTAGGTACAACAGAAGTGGAACTTCACTATTCACTATTAACCTTTTGAGAAGTAAACAAATGAGCAGTTTAGTTGATCAAGTAATAGAATTCACATGTGCATTGATGACTGTAGGTACTGGACCGTACAGTGTTTGCAGCCCACTTGCTGCAAAGATGATTGGACAGGTTCCTGATATGGTGAACCTTGTCTACCCATCAAGTAATAAGTTGTGTCCTCTGTGTTAAATAGAAAAAAGAACATTGATTCCCGGGAGACTGAACATGAGATTTTACCATCAGCTGTGAAGATGCCAAAGTGGATGGTTGCAGAATGCATGAGAACTGCTCAGACAGAGCCTTTGTCAGTGGTAGCTGAATAAGGGTATAGGTGGGTAAATTGTAAGATGTAACATTATGATTGCCATGTCGGGAGATTAATGTAAATGGCATCAATCTTCAGATTCTGTTTATGATTGAAATTAAAAAAGTATTTGCAAACAAATTAATGAAGAGCTAGTGGAAGTTTATCAAGTAAGAGATCATAAGAAAAGTTCTTAAAAAAATTAAATATGGTAAATGTTTTGAGGATCAGAGCACCAAAAAGAGCCTTGATGTACCCCAGTTCATTTGTTTCCTCCAAGCTCATTTTAGAGACACATTTTTGAATTATTCTAAAATCTTAGCAATGAAAAACATATTATCAGCCCATGCACAAACATCCACATTGTTTTCATTGTTATTACTATGTCCATTGAGGATGAATAGTTGTGATATTGTTATATTGTATAATTGTGATGCGGAGTGTTTACATAAAGAGTTTACATAAGGAGACTCAATATGTTGAAAGTGATAAATATTTGGACTGTCAAGATACACTGACAGTAGATAATATACTCACTCCATTTTAATTTTATGAATTTATCTAAAAAACAATTACAATCTGATGATGCTCATATTAGTTAGTGCTGCAGAATCTGTTGGTACGCTACAAATAACTGATAATAATAGTATCCACCAAAGTATGTTTAGGTAGATTTTTTTTTAAACCATTGTATACCTTACATAATATAACAGTTTACAGTCCAAAACAGCAACACCACTTGAAGCTTAATATTCACAAACTTTTATTCCATAAAAGGAGCTGGTACATACATAGACAATTGTTTGGGCTACAAGCCCTTACTCATGCCCCATACATTTATATACCTATACAAAGGTGTAATACTCCGCCCATCTTAACCCCTTACATGCCAACCTTAAAACCAACTACTAACAGTGCCAATTAGTGGTTACATACAAAAGTCACTCAAATACAATTCATAATAAACAGATACAAGAAAATGACTATAGGATAGATATCAAAATTGTATTTTACAAAAATAAATTCATTCTAATACTATATTCATACAATTTTGGAATTAGTGCTTCCAATTTATAATTCCAAAAGGCTTTCTGCTTCCTTAGAAATAGTTCTCTATTGCATCTCACCTACGGACAGGTATATAATCAATAATCTGGCATTCAGCAGTCAAAAAATTATGTGATAGAGGGGCATTAAAGTCTCTCCTTCTAATGCTAGATTTGTGTTGAAGGATCTTATCATGGACTCTCTACCTGGTCTCACCCACATAAATCACTCCACATGGCATTTGTTTACATTAACTACTAATGAAGCATTACATGTCAAATAGTCATTAACTATAAGCTTCTGTCCTTATACTAGGGTGAGAAAAATAGTGCCCTTTAATTAGGCTATTACAACTAGAGTAATTTAACCAGGAAAACACCCATTGTTCTTTGAAGTAATATATCCTGTTTTACATAAATAAAGACTACCACTGTCTGCCCTAACTAGCTCATCTCTCAGACTTGAAGGGTGTTTATAAAATACAATAGGGGGATTAAGAAATGCCTCTACTCAAATATTACAATCTCTCACAATATGACAATGTGTTTTAATTATATGTCAGATTCTATAGCTCTCAAGGCATTAAATTAGGATACAATAACAACCCTTTGTTTATCCTTTTGTTATTCAAAAGCTTTATTCATAGCCTGACATCTTGTTGCATATATTGTGTCTTTAAAACCCTTTTCAATCACTGAGGCTGGATAGCTCATCTATGCTTATCAAGTACTTACTACTTCTTCATCCTTAAAGAGACAGTTTACTCAAACATGTAATACATTTTAAACAAAAGTACTTCAATAATAAATATATTGGTGTTGATTAATCAATATACAACCTTTTCGTTTGTTATAAATATTTTTTACAAATGTCAGTTTTGGAATTGTCCTGTCTATTCCCCTTTGAATATTTTCTGGCCATGCGGTCATTCTGTACCGACACAGTGCATGCATCCTGTCAAGAGGGAACACGGACCTGCGCTGCATAAATTACATCCATTTGAGCAGGGAGCAGCATTTTATTTCCCATTGCTGGTGCAATACAAATAGAAAGCTATGTAGGCACTTGTTTCTTATAACTTTGGCCTGACATCATTCTGTATAAGTCTTCTGCACGCAAGTGATCAGATCGATCAACAGCGGTGCATGAACTATAAGGAACTCCGCTGTTGATCGATCTGATCATTTGCATGCAGAAGACTTATACAGAAAGATGTCAGAACACAGATATAAGAAACAAGTGCCTACATAGTTTTTCATATGTAACTCATACCAGCATAATGTTCTGTTTTTTTTTAGCCCAACTGAAGACTATGCTAAACATTCTGTCGGCTCTTTGCACAGACCTGCTGCTGTATCAGTGCACAACATGGTGACTCATAAAATATAACAGAAACCAGGTAATGTGGTATATAATTGTTGTGCACTGATGAAGCGGCAGGTCTGTGCAAGGAGCCCACGGAATGTGAAGCATAGACTTTAGCTTGCCCTAGACCGCTGCTGCACACATTGCCAATCTCTGATATATGGAGCTGCTCACATGGACACAATGTTTTTTTTTTCTGCCAGTAGTAGAGGTTTGTAAAATAACTGCATACATAATATATAAATATAAATAAACAAATTAAAAAAAAAAAAAAATATATATATATATATATATATATATAAATATCACTGCATACAATGTTGTATACAACATTCTACTCGAGTCAGCTCAGATTTGCATATGGCATACTATTGGTTGGTGGGAGTGTTAGCCACAAGCACAGCTCAGCCCTTTCCTTGGGGAGTGTTAGTCCAATCCAAAGTGATAGCAGGAACAGGAAATATAAAGATAAAATTTACCAATTGTATTTTTTCTCAATATTATATATATTATATTATATATATATATATATATATATATATATATATATATATATATATATATATATATATATATCATTTCATTAGTTCAGTCATTTACTATTGGTATATTGGTCCTTGATTTCTATGAAAACTGTCCCTTTAACAATCCTCCTTACCCTCAAAAACTGACTATGTGGTAAAGATTGTATTAGAGAAGAAGGATGTGCACTAGAATAGTGTAATAAACTATTGCGACCAGTGCCTTTCCTAAATAAGTCTTTCATCAGAATTCCTCCCTGTTAATACATTCTGCTAATCAAAAAATGTTCTTCACTCCAAGATAAGGTAAATGTCATAAACCTAGATACATCTTTAAGTCACCAACGAACCTTTCTAGGGTACCAACATCACCCCACCATATGCTGAAAATGTTGTCTACATTGCACCACCAAGTGGCACATATAAAGAAAAAACAATTTATTCTCAAAAACAAACGGCTAGATTCCGAGTTGTGCGTTAGGCTTAAAAAGCAGCGTTGGCCGGTCCTAACGCTGCTTTTTAACGCCCACTGGTATTACGAGTCTTGCAGGTACAGGTGCACCGCTCACTTTTTTTGGCCAGACTTGGAAATACCGCAAATCCACTTACGTAAATTGCGTATCCTCTTTTTTGGGGCAGGCCGGAGGGGGATCCATGGCAAAACTCAAAAAAAACATAGTTGATGCAGAGTCTGGTTTTAAGCCATAAAGGGCATAAATCACCTAACATTCCTAAATAGTTTGGAATAACGTGCTTTAAAACATCAGGTATGATGTATCGATCATGTAGTGTAAGGGTTACACCCGCTTCACAGTGACAGACCAAACTCCCCGTTTAAAGGTACAGTCTACACCAGAATTTTTATTGTTTTAAAAGATAGATAATCCCTTTATTACCCATTTTCCAGTTTTGCATAACTAACACATTTATAATAATATACTTTTAACCTCTGTGATTATCTTGTGTCTAAGCCTCTGCAAACTGCCCCTTTTTAGATAAATTGCAATTAGATTACACTAGCAGACTGATGTTTCACAGTCAAAAAAGTTTTTTTTTTAAATATTTACACTACTGTTACAACAAATATGAGTGGTGGCACTAACTTGGCAAGTAGGCCTGGCACACACGCTGGCAGGCAGGCAACTGCAATTAGATTACACTAGCAGACTGATGTTTCACAGTCAAAAAAGTTTTTTTTTTAATATTTACACTACTGTTACAACAAATATGAGTGGTGGCACTAACTTGGCAAGTGGGCCTGGCACACACGCTGGCAGGCAGGCAACTGCAATTAGATTACACTAGCAGACTGATGTTTCACAGTCAAAATTTTTTTTTTAAAATATTTACACTACTGTTACAACAAATATGAGTGGTGGTACTAACTTGGCAAGTGGGCCTGGCCCACACGCTGGCAGGCAGGCAACTGCAATTAGATTACACTAGCAGACTGATGTTTCACAGTCAAAAAAGTATTTTTTAAAAATATTTACACTACTGTTACAACAAATATGAGTGCAAGTGGGCCTGGCACACACACTGGCAGGCAGGCAAATGCAATTAGATTACACTAGCAGACTGGTGTTTCACAGTCAAAAAAGTTTTTTTTTAAATATTTACACTACTGTTACAACAAATATGAGTGGAGGTACTAACTTGGCAAGTGGGCCTGGCACACACGCTGGCAGGCAGGAAACTGCAATTAGATTACACTAGCAGACTGATGTTTCACAGTCAAAAAAGTTTTTTTTTACAAAATTTACACTACTGTTACAACAGATATGAGTGGTGGCACTTTGCAAGTGGGCCTGGCACACACGCTGGCAGGCAGGCAACTGCAATTAGATTACACTAGCAGACTGATGTTTCACAGTCAAAATTACACAGGCAAAAAAAAAAAAAGATGTTCTAGCTAAAATGGGCTTTTTGGGGTGCTGTCCTTACAGCAGAGATCAGATGAGTCCTTCAGGACTGTAGTGGACACTGAATACACTAGCCTAGCTATGAATTTCCCTATAAAATCAGCAGCAGCTACACTATCCCTCCTCTTACTAAGAATGCAGGATCAGAATGAATCTAAAATGGCTGCTGTCCAGGAGATGGGAGGTTCTGGGAGGGAGTGTCTGCTGCGGATTGGCTGAAATGTGTCTGCAGGGTCAAAGTTTACTCAATGACGAATAGGAGGCGGATCGAACATTGCATATGTTTGCCCGCCGCGGCGAACGCGAACAAGCTATGTTTGCCGGGAACTATTCGCCGGCGAACTATTCGCGACATCACTATACAAGAGTGACGTCATCCGCGAAAAGCGCAATTTTATGTGTGGAGTCTCTAAAAGTGATGCTCTCTATTTTTTTGTTTCTTCTAATGGCTTGGGCTAGCGGTTCAATAGCAAGTGCGAACAATAAGGGTGACAAAGGGCACCCCTGCCTAGTTCCATTAGACACCACGAATTTCTTTGACTGAAATCCCACTCCTCTCACTACCGCTGTGGGGTAAGAATACAAGGTCTTCACTTGTGAATTGGATTGGAATGCCGAAACCCTCCAGAGTTTCCCATAGGTAATCCCACCTCACCCTGTCGAACGCCTTTTCTGCGTCTAGTGACAGGGCGAGGGAGGGAACCTTTCTCCTTTTGGCCTCCGACATTATATGCACTAATCTTCTAGTATTATCGGGTCCCTCCCGCCCCGGTATGAACCCGACCTGGTCCCTATGTATCAATGTTGGCACCACTTTAGCTAAGGAGTATAATTTAGTGTCCAAATTTATTAATGATATGGGTCTATAGCTCCCACATTCTGCAGGATCTTTGTCTGGTTTTAACAGTGTGACTATATTTGCCTCCAGAAACTCTGGGGCCACTGTCCCCTGTTGCATAATCTCATTAAAAAATCTGTGTAATATGGGTGTAATTTAATGTGCGAAGGTCTTATAAAATTTCCCCGTGTACCTATCTGGGCCAGGAGCCTTCCCTAACTTAAATTGTCTAATTGCCAGTTTAATCTCTTCGGTCGAGATTTGACCACTTAGGAGATTTACATTATCCAGTGACAAAATGGGGAGTTCCAAGTCTTTCAAGAAGGACCCAATAGCATCTTTCAATGAGTTTTTATTGTCACGGGCCGATTGAATATTATATAGCGACCTGTAGAATTCACAGAAGGCAAGACCAATTTCTTTTGGAGACGTGACAGTAGCATTGTCCCTATTAAGGGATACTATTCGTTTTTGAGCTACTCTGTTTCACAATTTGTTTGCCAGGAATGTGTTAGGCTTGTTATTACAATAATAAAATTTCTGTCTGAACTTATCTAGAGTCCTCTGGACCCTCAGAAGTTCTAGGTGTCTAATCTGTTTTTTTAAAGTTTGTATCTGGCTATCGGCCTCAGCGGAATAAGCCCTGGATATTTTCAGCTGACAATCTCTTAGTCTACATGTTAATTCTGCTAATGTACCCCCTCTCATTCTTTTTGCTTTAGCTGCTGATTTAATATAGTGGCCCCTCATGTACGCTTTAAAAGTTGCCCACAAGTTCTGAGAACTTGTTTGGCCATCATCATTTAATTTCAAAAATTCTATTATAGTCTCAGTGGAGTTTTGTATATCTGGAGGTGACTGAATCTGCCAATCTGCTAACCTCCAAATATATCCTTCATTGGGGACTATCGGGCCTATCTCTAATGTTACTGAGTGATGGTCAGACCAAGAAATCGGGAGTATCCTAGATCTGTCTATTTTATCCAAAAGTTTAGCTGGGACAAAAAAAAGTGTCTATTCTAGAGAATGACCTATGAGGATTCGAATAAAAGGTATAGTCTCGCGCTGTAGTATTACATGATCACCATGCATCATATAATTGGAACTGGCACATCACCCTCCGAAATGCACTTGCCTTGGACTGTGAAAACCTATCTCTTTTGGTTGAAGGGGGCACCAATTTATCTATATCAGGGTCCCAGGTAAGATTAAAATCCCCGCCCATGCAGAGTTCCCCTTGTCTTATGGACATTACTTGCCTAAGAACTTTGTTAAGGAATTGCGTCTGCTTTACATTGAGGACATAAATATTGACCAAAGTAAAAAGGATATTATTGAGCTTACAAACTAGGAAAATGTATCGTGCCTGAATGTCAATTTCACTATAGATTTCTTCGAAGCTCACTGAGTCCCTAATCAGAATACGGGGAATTCAGACCCTGTGTATTGTGGGAGAGAAACCTTAAACCAGTCATCTTCAAGATCAAAAGGGTCTAAGGAAGGGAAGAAAAAAAAAAAAAAGGGGGGGGGGAAGGGAGAGGGAAAAAAGGGGAAGGAGGGGATCAAACACGTAGGCTAGCACAGAAATATGGAGAAATATAAAAAGAGATAATGAATTAAAAGACACTCTTTCCACTAGCAGTATATTGCCTTCACGTACTGTTCTTAATATTTTTATAAAAGTGAGTAAAAGAGCAACTTATGTCAATACATTATTAGTAGCGGATAAACACCGCTTGTTTGTTCACCAATAATAGGGGTGAACAATAGCTAAGGAGTCTAATCTTGGTAAAACTGCCTTAAATGTAGTTTTAAATTACTCTTTAGCACTAGGGGAGAAGTAAGAGGTGCAGAAGGGGAATAGAGAGGAGAGTAGAATACAAAGATTGAGAAGGAGGGTATAAGAAGAATGGTAATATGTGGATAGTGACCATAAAGTCTAGTCCTGTTAATACTTTTGTTGTTGTAACTGTAGTCCACTTTGTAGTCTGTGGTAGTGTAATAAGAGTAGAGAAGGAGGGAGAAAGAAAAAAGGAAGAGTAGGGGGTGAGAAGAGCTGAGAAAGAGGGAGGGGAGGCGGAGATCGCTTATGTGATCAGGTTATGGTAACCCACAACTTCTTTTACGATAAGATAGATATATAGACTGTTATGAAAGTCAAGGGTCTACCAATTTAGTTTATTCAATAATTATAGGTTGTGGGCTTTTAGTGTTAGTGGACAATGACTTCCTAGCACATCAGCGCTTTCTATCGTTGAATCACTACGAAATAGGGTCTAATAGAGATGGGTATAGAAGGTATATAAGGGGGAGAATCTATGTGGGGGTTAACTCTGCAACTAAACTGATTGACGGTGTTCATTTAGACAAATACATTGCATCTTCATGTATGTAAAACTGCAGTCTCCAATTGCATATAAGAAGAGTTCTTACTCACTACCTGTATTAACATTGTTCGTGGTAGTCTATAATAAACTAGCATAACAAACAAACATATGGAGGAAAAAACAGTAAAATAACTTGAACTTATTACTGAACTTATTGTGGCTTTTAAGAAACAAGTACCTGCGGAAAAAAAACAAAGAAAAAAAGGCATAGGGTTACAAGAAAGACATTACCGTATCCAGTCAGTCTGCCTCTCCAGTCTGTTGCTATGATGGATCGGGTATGTCACCATACTTCAGCATTTCAGGTATAGCTTCATTTCTAAATGGGTATGAGCATATCATTAAGACACATAACTTAACAACTAAAGAACATACTGATTTGTCTATAGTTTCTATTATGGTAAACCATCAACATCTATTGACAACACTCTTGTTTAGGAGGTTGATTACTCAACACAGCCCAAAAGAAAAACTTCTAAAGAGTTTATATCAGGACCTAAAAAGAAAAAATCTCATTCTCCTGTCAATGCTGCCTGGGCTCTATCTTGCTGTTTATTCAGTCTTTTCGCTAAGGGTTGACATTCTGCCGCTGACGGCCTCAAGTCTCTCTGAAGAACCGATGAAGAGTTCGAGCCTGCATCCTGCTGCCCCAGGCCCAGGGTTGTCATCAATCTCAAGCCCTGTTCCAGTGAGGAGACAACATAATTTTTATTTTCGTGTTGAAAGAAAAGTCTTACTGGGAAGCCCCATCTATACTTGAGCCCAGCTTTCCTCAAGCTGAGGGTGATAGGTGCAAACGATCTTCTTTTTGCTAGAGTGAAAGAGGACAGGTCAGGAAACAGCTGCACACCTGGGTATTTTTCATTGAATGATTTGTTGGAGAAAGACGCTCTCATTCGTCTCTCTTTAAAAGTGAAATAGTGGAGGCGTATGATGACATCTCTCAGTAAGTCTGCAGCCATTGTTCTCGGTCTGAGTGCTCTATGAGCTCTATCTATCAAAGCGTCTGTATCCTGAAGAGGGCCCAGAAGGTCTTTAAATAGGGTCAGTAGATATACGGGTAATTCAGAAGGGCTGACATCTTCCTTGATCCCCCTTATCCTGATGTTATTCCTTCTGGACCTATCCTCTATATCAGCCATCTTGGATTCTAAGTCGCTGATAGTTTCCGCCAAAGCTTGGGTATATGATAGCAGATTAGCCTGGTCAACGACCATGTCCTCCTGTTTCCTTTCTAAAGCTTCTGTTCTTTCATTTTGTGTGTTAAGGTCTCTTCTTAGGTCCGCTACAGAGTTCCATATTTCACTCCTGAGAGAAGTGTAATGGGTGACTATTTTTGACGATAGAGCATTGATTGACTCCAGGACCTTAGAATCAGATTGAGATGGTTTTCCCTTAGCCTGGGTCTCTAGGTCAGATGTCTTCTTATATGAGGTGTGCGAATCCCTGGATTCCTCATCTGAGCCATCTCTGTCAGAAAGCATTCTACTATTAAAATGGTCCGCTACTGTGCGTTTGGGACCTTCTCCTATTCTTTGTTGATGCTTTTTCTTATTAGAATGTGCCATTTTAAACCAGCAGGTGGAGATTTTTCTGCTAATAAGATTGTAGGCAATTGGTGAACTATTTTCAGACCTATCGGTCCCTTTGGTAAGAATGATCTCCTATTCCAACTGCTAGGACAAGCCCTGAGTGTTGTCGTCATTGCCTAGTACCCCCACTTCTCCCCCATCAGAGGGTTCTAATGTGAGGTCATGGTTTAAGTTTCTCTATTTATTGAAGATAACAATAATGCCTCCACATCAGATAATTACAGTTTGGCGCAGCTCCTTGGGGATGGTGTCCTCACTGGACCAAGACTGGAAAAGGAGTGTGGATATGACCTGCTGCGACTCAGCACAGCAGGAAATGGGAGAGGAGTGCTCCCCTCAGATTTGATGTGTTTTTAGTGCAAAGAGTTAGTACATTTATTAAAGTGTTACAGGTTTCACAGTAAAGCAGTTACCTCCATATATCCAAAATTTTCAACTCTGTGTTTTTACCCAGGATATAGGATGTACCTGCGTGGTGTGCAGTATATTTTCTTAGAACACTACCCACTAGAATGTTTGTAGTAGTTTTTTAGAGCTGTTAGAGCTGGGACATCAATTAGAGTGTTACAAGGAAGACAATAAAGAAAATGCCTCCAACAAAGCAGAATATTCGACTATTTGTCTCTAAATCAGGAGTAGGATGTAATTGCGTGGTGTGCAGTGTTGAGTCTCAGGATACTACCCTCTGATATATTAGTTGTGGTTTTTTTAAATTTGTGTTTATACAGGAGTTTTAATATATTGTAGAATCCTATGCTGGATTGAGGGTATGCTGATCTTCCTTTACTTGGTTTGTCTGCAGCACAGTCCGGCAGCAAGTGAGTAAAGAGAGCTGCGCAATCAAACGGTTAAAATGGTGGATCTTCGCGCCAAATCTTATGTAAGGGATTAAATTGACCCCAGACCTGCTCAGACTCAGTATTGTGGGATCGCTCTCTGTAGAGCTTATTCTTGACTTTCACCAAGTGTCCACGCTAATACAAACACTGTGTGGAAGGCACCTGCCTTCCACACAGTGTCTATTATGGCTACCGCAACCCCCTAAGTCTCCTTAATGACCCGAGCTTCTGTGCTGAGGTCTTACCTAACAGCTGAGTCTCCTCAGTGCTCCTGTCACCCGTAGCTGGGAACCCTAGCGTGCATCCACAGACCTGTTCTTCACTGCTTGGGACCGGACAGCGCTGTTTTGTGATCTTTTGGGCCCGCAGCAGGTGACCCCCGGAGCGGATCTCCGACCCTACGGGTGGGAAGTAGGCACTTAAAGAGTGTGTCTGTGCCGATGTCTTGCTGTGCCGTTACAGTAGCGCTATGAAGCCGGGATCAGAGTTTGCGGGACCTCAGATGCCAAGTCCGGTCTATAAAGTCTCCTGTTAGCCCTCCTTGTGCTTCTCTAAGCTGACAGGGAATAACGCTGAGTAAGTTCCGGGAGTGAAGTAGGAACTTAAAAAGTGTGTCTGTGCCGATGTCTTGTTGTGCCGTTATAATAGCACTATGAAGCCGGAATCAGAGGTTGCGGGACCTCAGAAGACAAGTCCGGTCTATAAAGTCTCCTTTTAACCCTCCTTGTGCTTCTCTAAGCTGACAGGGAATAAAAATGAATAATATTTTCTCTTATAATATATTTTTACACTTAATTTGCCCTCCAAGGTCTCAGAGCTTCTCAGCCGCACAACCTCTTCATTAAGCAGTTAGCTCCGCCCCCCAATTTTAGATTTTTAATTTTTATTTTTATTTTAGTGTTTGATTTTTTTATTTTATAGAATTGGAGTTAACTTAGGGGCTGTTAGGTTAGGGGGCTTAGTGATTACATAAATTCTTTGCGTTGTGGGGGGTTGGTGGTTTAGGGGTTAATAGTAGTAGTATGTCTGTTTGCAGATGATAAAAAAATTTGTAACAGAGTGGATGTTCCGGGGGGGTAGACAAAATGAGAAGTGATATACAACAATTGGAGGATTGGACAAACAACTGGGATCTAAAGTTTAACACAGCAAAGTGTGAAATAATGCATTTAGGGAAGAAAAATCCAAATGTTAATTACAGACTCAATGACACTTTACTGACTGTTACAAATGAGGAACAGGACTTGGGAATTATTATTTCAGATGATTTAAAACTTAGTAAACAATGTAGTAATGCAGCGAGTAAGGCTAGCAGAATGCTTGGATGTATTGGTAGAGGTATTTGCAGCAGAAATAGTATGGTTCTTATGCCACTTTATAGATCATTAGTTAGGCCTCATCTTGAGTATTGTGTGGAGTTCTGGAGGCCATATCTTCAGAAGGATATTAACAAACTTGAATCTGTGCAAAGGAGGGCTACCAAAATGGTACATGGTCTAAAACATAAAACTTACCAGGATAGGCTCAATGACCTAAATATGTATAGCTTAGAGGAGAGAAGGGAAAGAGGTGATATGATAGCAACTTTCAAGTATATTAAAGGGCTTAGTAAAACTGAGGCTGTGGGTATTTTACAAAAAATGGAAAATTCAAGAACAAGGGGTCATGATCTCAAGCTAAAGGGTAGTAGATTCAGGAGTAATTTGAGGAAGCACTTCTTTACAGAAAGAGTGATTGATTTATGGAATAAACTTCTTCAAGAGGTAGTAGCGACAAACACTGTGGGGGACTTTAAAAATACATGGGACAAGCATAAGGCTATCCTACAAACTAGATAAGTTTATACTGTTAGGTAATATCGGGCAGACTTGCTGGGCCTATGGCTCTTATCTGGCTCTTATGTTTCTATGTTAGTGTAATTAGGTAGTTGGAGTTGTGGGGTTTGAAAGTTTAGGGGTTAATATTGTAATTAGGTAGTTAGCGTTGCAGAGGATTTTGTGGTTTAGTAGTTTGTGTTGTGGGGGTTTGGCGGTTTAAGGGTTAGATAGTTTGTGTTGTGGTGTTTGGCAATTTAAGGGTTAGGTTTTTTTTGGTTAATACTTCAGACGGTTAGGTTTTTTTTTATTAATACTTTGTGCGGCCAGTTAGGTTTTTTTGTTAATACTTTGTGTGGGTGGTTAGTTTTTTTGTTAATACTTCGTGTGGGTGGTTAGGTTTTTTTTGTTAATACTTCGTGCGGGTGGTTAGGATTTTTTTTGTTAATACTTTGTGCGGGCGGTTAGGTCTTTTTTGTTAATGCTTTGTGCAGGCAATTTTTTTTTTTTTTGCTAATATTTTGTTTTTGGTGGTTAGATTTTTTGTTAATATTTCGTGCTGGGGATATTTTTTTTTGGTTAAATGCTTTGTGCGGGCATTTTTTTTTTTGTTAATACTTTGTTTTCAGCAGTTAGGTTTTATTGTTAATATTTCCTGGGGGAGGTTAGGTTTTTTTGTTAAATGCTTCGTTTGGCTGCGCACGCAGCCTACATTCTTTTGGCTGCGTGCGCAACTGACGGTGGCGACGGACGCGTTACAAACACGATTATAATATAGAGATATGTAAAACACTTTTAAAACACTAGAAGTCAATAATATAAATATACTGTTTGTATGTGAACTATACTTATTTAACTACTATGTAAACTTTTAAATTATTTTTTATAAATATAAAAAATAAATTATGTTTGACTTTAAATCATTAAAGGACCACTAAACCCAAAATCTTTCTTTCATGATTCAGATAGAGAATAGAAATTTAAACAACATTACAATTTACTTCCATTATTTATTTTGCTTCATTTTTTAAATATCCTTAGTTGAAGAGAAAGCAATGCACATGGTGAGCCAATCACACAATGCTTCTACGTGCAGCAACCAATCAGCAGCTAGTGAGCATATCTAGATATGCTTTTCATCAAATAATATCAAGAGAATAAAACAAATTAGATAATATAAGTAAATTAGAAAGATGTTTAAAATTGCATTATCTTTCTAAATCATAAAAGAAAAAATGTGGGTGGCATGTCCCTTTAATAATTTGATATATTATTTACCTTTGTTGCTTTTTTCTTTATTTGTCCTAATTCCTGTTTTTTAATCTACATTCCATTTTATTTCTCTCTTCTTTTAAGCATTATATGAAGTTGGCTTCTGGAAATTAAATCTAGCAAACAGTGGTCTGCTTTATTAAGATTTTTTTACCAGATAATTGTCTTGGACCTGCCTAAATGGAAATGTAATTTGACTGCCACTGTGTTAAATACCAATCAGGTTTGCTTTGACAGAGATGGAAAGTATCTTATTCAAAAGTGTTGGCAATGAACAATCTAAATGCAAATGTGAGAGATTTTTGGGAAGAGGTGAAACAGTTTTTTTGATGAGTTTATCCACTAACAACTGAACCTCTATTTCAAAAGGGATTCTGTTTGGTACAAATATAAGTAATTCTACATAATGTTAGTTTTGGAAAATTCAAATAAAATAACTGGAAAATGCATTTGTTATTTAGAAATTGATCATCCAGTGGAGAAGTTGAATTGCTGTGTGTATTGGGGCATTACCTCCTCCTGCATTGCCTTTTTATTGTTACAGCACACCAGATGGAGAGACGCTCGACACTGCATAGTTCATTTACATTTTCCTTGTGCTTGGACTAGTACCTACTCAATGTGTCTTTCTGAACATTACCTGCATTACTGTGTGTCCTGGTGGCCATCTCTTGCATATTGTGTCTAGGCCCTACTTGGCATCAATTGCATAATGTGTCTAGGCCCTGCTCACCATCAATTGCATACTGTGTCTAGGCCCTGCTTGCCATCAGTTGTATACTGTGTCTAGGCCCTACTTGCCATCAATTGCATACTGTGTCTAGGCCCTGCTCGCCATCAGTTGTATACTGTGTCTAGGCCCTACTTGCCATCAATTACATACTGAGTCTAGGCCCTACTTACCATCAATTGCATACTGAGTCTAGGCCCTACTTGCCATCAATTGCACGCTGTGTCTAGGCCCTGCTCGCCATCAGTTGTATACTGTATCTAGGCCCTACTTGTCATCAATTGCATACTGTATCTAGGCCCTGCTCGCCATCAGTTGTATACTGTGTCTAGGCCCCACTTGCAATCAATTGCATACTGTGTCTAGGCCCTACTTGCCATCAATTGAATACTGTGTCTAGACCCTACTTGCCATCAATTGTATACTGTGTCTAGGCCCTACTTGCCATCAATTGCATATTGTGTCTAGGCCCTACTTGCCATCAATTGCATACTGTGTCTAGGCCCTACTTGCCATAAATTGCATACTGTGTCTAGACCCTACTTGCCATCAATTGCATAATGTGTCTAGGCCCTACTTGCCATAAATTGCATACTGTGTCTAGACCCTACTTGCCATCAATTGCATAATGTGTCTAGGCCCTGCTTGCCCTCAATTGCATACTGTATCTAGGCCCTACTTGTCATCAATTGCATACTGTGTCTAGACCCTACTTGCCATCAGTTGCGTACTGTGTCTAGGCCCTGTACACCATCAATTGCATACTGTGTCTAGGCCCTACTTGCCATCAATTGCATACTGTGTCTAGGCCCTACTTGCCATCAGTTGCGTACTGTGTCTAGGCCCTGTACACCATCAATTGCATACTGTGTCTAGGCCCTAGACACATCAATTGCATACTGTGTCTAAGCCCTACTTGCCATCAATTGCATACTGTGTCTAGGCCCTGCTCGCCATCAGTTGTATACTGTGTCTAGGCCCTACTTGCCATCAATTACATACTGAGTCTAGGCCCTACTTACCATCAATTGCATACTGAGTCTAGGCCCTACTTGCCATCAATTGCACGCTGTGTCTAGGCCCTGCTCGCCATCAGTTGTATACTGTGTCTAGGCCCTACTTGTCATCAATTGCATACTGTATCTAGGCCCTGCTCGCCATCAGTTGTATACTGTGTCTAGGCCCCACTTGCAATCAATTGCATACTGTGTCTAGGCCCTACTTGCCATCAATTGAATACTGTGTCTAGACCCTACTTGCCATCAATTGTATACTGTGTCTAGGCCCTACTTGCCATCAATTGCATATTGTGTCTAGGCCCTACTTGCCATCAATTGCATACTGTGTCTAGGCCCTACTTGCCATAAATTGCATACTGTGTCTAGACCCTACTTGCCATCAATTGCATAATGTGTCTAGGCCCTGCTTGCCCTCAATTGCATACTGTATCTAGGCCCTACTTGTCATCAATTGCATACTGTGTCTAGACCCTACTTGCCATCAGTTGCGTACTGTGTCTAGGCCCTGTACACCATCAATTGCATACTGTGTCTAGGCCCTACTTGCCATCAATTGCATACTGTGTCTAGGCCCTACTTGCCATCAGTTGCGTACTGTGTCTAGGCCCTGTACACCATCAATTGCATACTGTGTCTAGGCCCTGCTCGCCAGCAATTGCATACTGTGTCTATGCCCTACTTGCCATTAATTGCATACTGTGTCTAGGCCCTGCTCGCCATCAATTGCATACTGTGTCTTGGCCCTGCTCGCCATCAATTGCATACTGTGTCTTGGCCCTGCTCACAATCAATTGCATACTGTGTCTAGGCCCTACTTGCCATCACTTGCATATTGTGTCTAGGCCCTACTTGCCATCAATTGCATACTGTGTCTAGGCCCTGCTCGCAATCAGTTGTATACTGTGTCTAGGCCCTACTTGCAATCAATTGCATACTGTGTCTAGACTCTACTTGCCATCAGTTGCATACTGTGTCTAGGCCCTACTTTCCATCAATTGCGTACTGTGTCTAGGCCCTGCTCACCATCAATTGCATACTGTGTCTATGTCCTGCTCGCCATCAATTGCATACTGTGTCTAGGTCCTACTTGCCATCAATTGCATACTGTGTCTAGACCATACTTGCCATCAATTGCATACTGTGTCTAGGCCCTACTTGCCATCAATTGCGTACGGTGTGTAGGCCCTGTACACCATCAATTGCATACTGTGTCTAGGCCTTACTCGCTATCAATTGCATACTGTGTCTAAGCCCTGCTCGTCAGCAATTGCATACTGTGTCTATGCCCTACTTGCCATTAATTGCATACAGTGTCTAGGCCCTGCTCGCCATCAATTGCATACTGTGTCTTGGCCCTGCTCACCATCAATTGCATACTGTGTCTTGGCCCTGCTCGCCATCAATTGCATACTGTGTCTAGGCCCTGCTCGCCATCACTTGCATATTGTGTCAAGGCCCTGCTCGCCATCAATTGCATACTGTGTCTTGGCCCTGCTCACCATCAATTTCCTACTGTGTCTAGGCCCTACTTGCCAGCAATTGCATATTGTTTCTAGGTCCTACTTGCCATCAATTGCATAATGTGTTTAGGCCCTGCTTGCCATCAATTGCATACTGTGTCTAGGATATGCTCACCATCCATACTGTGTCTAGGCCCTACTTGCCATCAATTGCATACTGTGTCTAGGCCCTGCTCGCCATCAATTGCATACTGTGTCTAGGCTCTGCTCGCCATCAATTGCATAATGTGTCTAGGCCCTACTCGCGAATCATACTGTGTCATGACCCTGCTTGCCAGCAATTAAATACTTTGTCTAGGCCCTGCTCGCAATCAATTGCATACTGTGTCTAGGCCCTGCTTGCCATTAATTGCATACTGTGTCTAGGCCCTGCTTGCTATCAATTGCATACTGTGTCTATGCCCTGCTCGCCAGGAATTGCATACTGTGTGTAGGTCCTACTTGCTTTCAATTGCAGACCGTGTCTAGGCAATGCTTGCCATCTATACTGTGTCTAGGCCCTGCTCGCCATCAATTGCATACTGTGTCTAAGCCCCGCTTGACATTAATTGCATACTGTGTCTAGGCCCTGCACGCAATCCATACTGTGTCTAGGCCTTGCTTGACATTAATTGCTTACTGTGTCTAGGCCCTGCTCGCCATCAATTGCATACTGTGTCTAGGCCCTGCTTGCCATCAATTGCATACTGTGTCTAGGCCCTACTTGTCATCAATTGCATACTGTGTCTAGGCTCTGCTCGCCATCCCTTGCATATTGTGTCTAGGCCCTGCTTGCCATCAATTGCATACTGTGTCTAGGTCCTGTTCACCAGCAATTGCATACTGTGTCTAGGCCCTACTTTCCAGCAATTGCATACTGTGTCTATGCCCTGCTCGACATCCATACTGTGTCTAGGTCCTGCTTGCCATCAATTGCATACGGTGTCTAGGCCCTGCTCGCAAATAAATTGCATACTGTGTCTAAGCCCTGCTTGCCATTAATTGCATACTGTGTCTAGGTTCTTCTTGCGATCCATACTGTGTCTAGGCCCTGCTCGCCATCAATTGCATACTGTGTCTAGGCCCTACTTGCCATTAATTGCATACTGTGTCTAGGCCCTGCTCGCCATCTCTTGCATATTGTGTCTAGGCCCTGCTCACCATCAATTGCAAACTGTGTTTAGGCCCTGCTCACCATCAATTGTATACTGTCTTTAGGCCCTACTTGCCAGCAATTTGAATACTGTGTCTAGGCCCTACTTGCCATCAATTGCATAATGTGTTTAGGCCCTGCTCACCATCAATTGCATACTGTGTCTAGGCCATGCTCGCCATCGATACTGTGTCTAGGCCCTGCTTGCCATCAATTGCATACTGTGTCTAGGCCCTGCTCGCCATCTCTTGCATATTGTGTCTAGGCCCTGCTCACCATCAATTGCAAACTGTGTTTAGGCCCTGCTCACCATCAATTGCATACTGTGTTTAGGCCCTACTTGCCAGCAATTTGAATACTGTGTCTAGGCCCTACTTGCCATCAATTGCATAATGTGTTTAGGCCCTGCTCACCATCAATTGCATACTGTGTCTAGGCCATGCTCGCCATCGATACTGTGTCTAGGCCCTGCTTGCTATCAATTGCATACTGTGTCTAGGCCCTGCTCACCATCAATTGCATTCTGTGTCTAAGCCCTGCTTGCCATTAATTGCATGCTGTCTCTAGGCCCTGCTTGCGATCCATACGGTGTCTAGGCCCTGCTTGCCATCAATTGCATAGTGTGTCTAGGCCCTACTTGCGATTAATTGCATACTGTGTCATGGCCCTGCTTGCTAGCAATTAAATACTGTGTCTAGGCCCTGCTCACCATCAATTGTATATTGTGTCTAGGCCCTGCTCGCCATCAATTGCATTCTGTGTCTAAGCCCTGCTTGCCATTAATTGCATACTGTCTCTAGGCCCTGCTCGCGATCCATACTGTGTTTAGGCCCTGCTTGACATCAATTGCATACTGTGTCATGGCCCTGCTCTCTAGCAATTAAAAGCTGTGTCTAGGCCCTGATCACCATTAATTGCATATTGTGTCAGGGCACTGCTTGCCATTAATTGCATACTGTGTCTAGGCCCTGCTCGCCAGCAATTGCATACTGTGTCTAGGCTCTACTTGCTATCAATTGCATACTGTGTTTAAGCCCTATTTGCCATCAATTGCATACTATGTCTAGGCCTTACTTGCCATCTCTTGCATATTGTGTCTTGGCCCTGCTCGCCATCAATTACATACTGTGTCTATGCCCTGCTCACCAGCAATTGCATACTGTGTCTAGGCCGTACTTGCCATCAATTGCATACTGTGTCTAGACCCTGCTTGCCATCTATACTGTGTCTAGGCCCTGCTTGCCATCAATTGCATACTGTGTCTAGGCCCTGCTCGCAATCAATTGCATACTGTCTCTAAGCCCTGCTTGCCATCAATTGCATACTGTGTCTAGGCCCTGCTCACCATCAATTGCAAACTGTGTTTAGGCCCTGCTCACCATCAATTGTATACTGTCTTTAGGCCCTACTTGCCAGCAATTTGAATACTGTGTCTAGGCCCTACTTGCCATCAATTGCATAATGTGTTTAGGCCCTGCTCACCATCAATTGCATACTGTGTCTAGGCCATGCTCGCCATCGATACTGTGTCTAGGCCCTGCTTGCCATCAATTGCATACTGTGTCTAGGCCCTGCTCGCCATCTCTTGCATATTGTGTCTAGGCCCTGCTCACCATCAATTGCAAACTGTGTTTAGGCCCTGCTCACCATCAATTGCATACTGTGTTTAGGCCCTACTTGCCAGCAATTTGAATACTGTGTCTAGGCCCTACTTGCCATCAATTGCATAATGTGTTTAGGCCCTGCTCACCATCAATTGCATACTGTGTCTAGGCCATGCTCGCCATCGATACTGTGTCTAGGCCCTGCTTGCTATCAATTGCATACTGTGTCTAGGCCCTGCTCACCATCAATTGCATTCTGTGTCTAAGCCCTGCTTGCCATTAATTGCATGCTGTCTCTAGGCCCTGCTTGCGATCCATACGGTGTCTAGGCCCTGCTTGCCATCAATTGCATAGTGTGTCTAGGCCCTACTTGCGATTAATTGCATACTGTGTCATGGCCCTGCTTGCTAGCAATTAAATACTGTGTCTAGGCCCTGCTCACCATCAATTGTATATTGTGTCTAGGCCCTGCTCGCCATCAATTGCATTCTGTGTCTAAGCCCTGCTTGCCATTAATTGCATACTGTCTCTAGGCCCTGCTCGCGATCCATACTGTGTTTAGGCCCTGCTTGACATCAATTGCATACTGTGTCATGGCCCTGCTCTCTAGCAATTAAAAGCTGTGTCTAGGCCCTGATCACCATTAATTGCATATTGTGTCAGGGCACTGCTCGCCATTAATTGCATACTGTGTCTAGGCCCTGCTCGCCAGCAATTGCATACTGTGTCTAGGCTCTACTTGCTATCAATTGCATACTGTGTTTAAGCCCTATTTGCCATCAATTGCATACTATGTCTAGGCCTTACTTGCCATCTCTTGCATATTGTGTCTTGGCCCTGCTCGCCATCAATTACATACTGTGTCTATGCCCTGCTCACCAGCAATTGCATACTGTGTCTAGGCCGTACTTGCCATCAATTGCATACTGTGTCTAGACCCTGCTTGCCATCTATACTGTGTCTAGGCCCTGCTTGCCATCAATTGCATACTGTGTCTAGGCCCTGCTCGCAATCAATTGCATACTGTCTCTAAGCCCTGCTTGCCATCAATTGCATACTGTGTCTAGGCCCTGCTCGGGATCCATACTGTGTCTAGGTCCTGCTTGCCACCTATTGCATAATGTGTCTAGGCCCTTCTCACCATCAATTGCATAATGTGTCTAAGCCCTGCTCGCCATTAATTGCATACTGTGTCTAGGCCCTGCTCGCTATCCATACTGTGTCTAGGCACTGCTTGCCATCAATTGCATAATGTGTCTAGGCCCTGCTCGCCATCAATTGCATAGTGTGTCTAGGCCCTACTTGCCATCAATTGCATACTGTGTCATGGCCATGCTATCCAGCAATTAAATGCTGTGTCTAGGCCCTGCTCGCCATCAATTGCATACTGTGTCTAGGCCCTGCTCGCCATTAATTGCATACTGTGTCTAGGCCCTGCTTGCTATCAATTGCATACTGTGTCTAGGCCATGCTCACCATCCATACTGTGTCTAGGCCCTGCTCACCATCAATTGCATTCTGTGTCTAAGCCCTGCTTGCCATTAATTGCATACTGTCTCTAGTCCCTGCTCGCGATCCATACTGTGTGTAGGCCCTGCTTGCCATCAATTGCATAATGAGTCTAGGCCCTGCTCGCCATCCATTGCATAGTGTGTCTAGGCCTTACTTGCCATCAATTGCATAGTGTGTCATGGTCCTGCTCGCCAGCTATTAAATGCTGTGTCTAGGCCCTGCTCGCCATCAATTGCATACTGTGTCTAGGCCCTTCTCGCCTTTAATTGCATTCTGTGTCTAGGCCCTGCTTGCTATCAATTGCATACTGTGTCTAGGCCCTGCTCGCCAGCAATTGCATACTGTGTCTAGGTTCTACTCTCTATCAATTGCATACTGTGTCTAGTTCCTGCTCGCCATCCATGCTGTGTGTAGGCCCTGCTTGCCATTAATTTCATACTGTGTCTAGACCCTGCTCGCCATCAATTGCATACTGTGTCTAGGCCCTATTTGCCATTAATTGCATACTGTGTCTAGGCCAAACTTGCCATCAATTGAATACTGTGTCTAGGCCCTGCTCGCCATCAATTGCATACTGTGTCTAGGCCCTGCTCGCCATCTCTTGCATATTGTGTCTAGGCCCTGCTCGCCATCGATTGCATACTGTGTCTAGGCCCTGCTCACCAGCAATTGCATACTGTGTCTAGGCCGTACTTGCCATCAATTGCATACTGTGTCTAGACCCTGCTTGCCATCCATACTGTGTCTAGGCCCTGCTTGCCATAAATTGCATACTGTGTCTAGGCCCTGCTCACAATCAATTGCATACTGTGTCTAAGCCCTGCTTGCCATTAATTGCATACTGTGTCTAGGACCTGCTCGTGATCCATACTGTGTCTAGGCAATGCTTGCCATCAATTGCATAATGTGTCTAAGCCCTGCTCGCCATTAATTGCATACTGTGTCTAGGCCCTGGTCGCGATCCATACTGTGTCTAGGCCCTGCTTGTCATAAATTACATAATGTGTCTAGGCCCTGCTCGCCATTAATTACATAGTGTGTCTAGGCCCTACTTGCCATCAATTGCATACTGTGTCATGGCCCTGCTCGCCAGCAATTAAATGCTGTGTCTAGGCCCTGCTCACCATCAATTGCATACTGTGTCTAGGCCCTGCTCACCATTAATTGCATATTGTGTGTAGGCCCTGCTTGCTATCAATTGCATACTGTGCCTAGACCCTGCTCTCCATCCATACTGTGTCTAGGCCCTGCTTGCCATCAATTGCATACTGTGTCTAGGCCCTGCTCGCAATCAATTGCATACTGTGTCTAAGCCCTGCTTGCCATTAATTGCATACTGTGTCTAGGCCCTGGTCGCGATCCATACTGTGTCTAGGCCCTGCTTGCCATCAATTAAATAATGTGTCTAGGCCCTGCTCGCCATCAATTGCATAGTGTGTCTAGGCCCTACTTGCCATCAATTGCATACTGTGTCATGGTCCTGTTCGCCAGCAATTAAATGCTGTGTCTAGGCCCTGCTCGCCATCAATTGCATACTGAGTCTAGGCCCTGCTCGCCATTAATTGCATACTGTCTCTATGCCCTGCTTGCTATCAATTGCATACTGTGTCTAGGCCATGCTCGCCAGCAATTGCATACTGTGTCTAGGCTCTACTTGCTATCAATTGCATACTGTGTCTAGGCCCTGCTCGCCATCCATACTGATTCTAGGCGCTGCTTGCCATTAATTGCATACTGTGTCTAGGCCCTGCTCACCATCAATACTGTTTCTAGGCACTGCTTACCATCAATTACATACTGTGTCTAGGCCCTGCTCACCATCTCTACTGTGCATAGGCCCTGCTTGCCATCAATTGCATAGTGTGTCTAGGCCCTACTTGCCATCAATTGCATATTGTGTCTTGGCCCTGCTCGCCATCAATTACATACTGTGTCTATGCCCTGCTCACCAGCAATTGCATACTGTGTCTAGGTCCTCTTGCCATCAATTGCATACTGTGTCTAGACCCTGCTTGCCATCCATACTGTGTCTAGGCCCTGCTTGCCATCAATTGCATACTGTGTCTAGGTCCTGCTTGCAATCAATTGCATACTGTCTCTAAGCCCTGCTTGCCATCAATTGCATACTGTGTCTATGCCCTGCTCGGGATCCATACTGTGTCTAGGTCCTGCTTGCCACCTATTGCATAATGTGTCTAGGCCCTTCTCACCATCAATTGCATAATGTGTCTAAGCCCTGCTCGCCATTAATTGCATACTGTGTCTAGGCCCTGCTCGCTATCCATACTGTGTCTAGGCACTGCTTGCCATCAATTGCATAATGTGTCTAGGCCCTGCTTGCCATCAATTGCATAGTGTGTCTAGGCCCTACTTGCCATCAATTGCATACTGTGTCATGGCCATGCTATCCAGCAATTAGATGCTGTGTCTAGGCCCTGCTTGCCATCAATTGCATAGTGTGTCTAGGCCCTACTTGCCATCAATTGCATACTGTGTCATGGCCCTGCTCGCCAGCAATTAAATGCTGTGTCTAGGCCCTGCTCACCATCAGTTGCATACTGTGTCTAGGCCCTGCTTGCCATCAATTACATAATGTGCCTAGGCCCTGCTCGCCATCAATTGCATAGTGTGTTTAGGCCCTACTTGCCATCAATTGCATACTGTGTCATGGTCCTGCTCGCCAGCAATTAAATGCTGTGTCTAGGCCCTGCTCGCCATCAATTACATAATGTGTCTAGGCACTGCTTGCCATCAATTGCATAATGTGTCTAGGCCCTGCTTGCCATCAATTGCATAGTGTGTCTAGGCCCTACTTGCCATCAATTGCATACTGTGTCATGGCCATGCTATCCAGCAATTAGATGCTGTGTCTAGGCCCTGCTTGCCATCAATTGCATAGTGTGTCTAGGCCCTACTTGCCATCAATTGCATACTGTGTCATGGCCCTGCTCGCCAGCAATTAAATGCTGTGTCTAGGCCCTGCTCACCATCAGTTGCATACTGTGTCTAGGCCCTGCTTGCCATCAATTACATAATGTGTCTAGGCCCTGCTCGCCATCAATTGCATAGTGTGTTTAGGCCCTACTTGCCATCAATTGCATACTGTGTCATGGTCCTGCTCGCCAGCAATTAAATGCTGTGTCTAGGCCCTGCTCGCCATCAATTGCATACTGTGTCTAAGCCCTGCTCGCCATTAATTGCATACTGTGTCTAGGCCCTCCTCGCCATTAATTGCATACTGTGTCTAGGCCCTGCTTGCTATCAATTGCATACTGTGTCTAGGCCATGCTCACCAGCAATTGCATACTGTGTCTAGGCTCTACTTGCTATCAATTGCATACTGTGTCTAGGCCCTGCTCGCCATCCATACTGTGTCTAGGCTCTGCTTGCCATTAATTGCATACTGTGTCTAGGCCCTGCTCACCATCAATACTGTTTCTAGGCCCTGCTCACCATCAATTACATACTGTGTCTATGCCCTGCTCACCATCCCTACTGTGTATAGGCCCTGCTTGCCATCAATTGCATAGTGTGTCTAGGCCCTACTTGCCATCAATTGCATACTGTGTTATGGCCCTGCTCGCTAGCAATTAAATGCTGTGTCTAGGCCCTGCTCGCCATCAATTGCATACTGTGTCTAAGCCCTGCTCGCCATTAATTGCATACTGTGTCTAGGCCCTGCTTGCCAGCAATTGCATACTGTGTCTAGGCCATGCTCACCATCCATACTCTGTCTAGGCCCTGCTCACCATCAATACTGTTTCTAGGCCCTGCTTGCCATCAATTACATACTGTGTCTAGGCCCTGCTCACCATCTCTACTGTGTATAGGCCCTGCTTGCCATCAATTGCATAGTGTGTCTAGGCCCTACTTGCCATCAATTGCATACTGTGTCATGGCCCTGCTCGCCAGCAATTAAATGCTGTGTCTAGGCCCTGCTCGCCATCAATTGCATACTGTGTCTATGCCCTGCTTGCCATCAATTACATAATGTGTCTAGGCCCTGCTCGCCATCAATTGCATAGTGTGTCTAGGCCCTACTTGCCATCAATTGCATACTGTGTCATGGTCCTGCTTGCCAGCAATTAAATGCTGTGTCTAGGCCCTGCTTGCCATCAATTGCATACTGTGTCTAAGCCCTGCTCGCCATTAATTGCATACTGTGTCTAGGCCCTGCTCGCCATCAATTGCATTCTGTGTCTAAGCCCTACTTGCCATTAATTGCTGTCACTAAATGGGTGTGTATCTCTTTAACTCTTCCAAGACACCCTATTTAAGGCCCCTCCTCTATTACCTCTTTGCTAGGTAATTTGCTCTAGTAGGCTACGGTCTGCCACTTGTGTTTTCTACTAGCCATTGTTTTGAATTTGTGCTTCTGAGTTCATCAGCACGAAGTGATATTTTCTACAGATTAATCTTTTACACAGCTTTGCTCCCTCTCCCTTGCCTAGGAAATTCTCCTACTCAGCCATGCAGAATTTGAAGTGAGAACCTGTGTCGAACTCCACTCACTGCTCTACACAGCACCACTGACGTCACCCAGCTGGAATGCAGGTCTCACTGTTTGCTCCAGAACCGCTCTCCGGAGGAAGTCACGGTATTTGTCTGCAGCTTCAGTATTGTGTGTTCCTTTCTCCTTTATTCCTCTCACCGCTACGAGGTCTCTGCCTGTTAAAACCAGCTGTAAGTAAAGTCATGTTGTAATTTTCTGCCTTATAGTCGCTGTATGCAAAAGTGATACTATTTCTGATTGACTTTGGTATACTGTTTCACTCCGCAAATGCTATGAGGTTCTCCTAATGTCTCCTCCTTCCAAGCTAAGTACACTACTACTATGCTACTGCAAACTAAAAACTGTGCTTGCCTAACAACTCCACGGCGCACTGAACTCTAATAGTTTCACATGAAGCTGAGCATGTAGTAACTGACATCTATGCTGTAATTTTCTGCAATATGAAGGACTGAGAGATCTTGTTCATTGCTCGCTGAGAGCGCTCTGTTGTATGCCTGAACTTTGCCTATGTGTTTATACAACACTGTGATACCTGCAATAATAATATTTACTGAACTTTTATCTCTAAGCTCTTTTAAGCTATAGGACTTATCCTATTCTCTCAGGGAGAATTGCTACACAGTCTGTAACAAATTACCTCAATATTTCTCATGTGACTATATCGTCAACCCCCAGTCTATGAGCAAAACAGGACTCCTAAAAGACCTAAGAGTCCGTGGTTTGTGTGAGACTGGGCGGTCATTAAACTGTAATATTGAGAGTTATAGCGGGAAGATATTTCATATTCAATACAAATCCCTACATATCCCTACAATTGCATACTGTCTCTAGGCCCTGCTCGCGATCCATACTGTGTCTAGGCCCTGCTTGCCATCAATTGCATAATGTGTCTAGGCCTTACTTGCCATCAATTGCATACTGTGTCACGGCCCTGCTCGCCAGCAATTAAATGCTGTGTCTAGGCTCTACTTGCTACCAATTGCATACTGTGTCTAGGCCCTGCTCGCCATCCATACTGTGTCTAGGCCCTGCTTGCCATTAATTGCATACTGTGTCTAGGCCCTATTTGCCATCAATTGCATACTGTGTCTAGGCCCTACTTGCCATCAATTGCACACTGTGTCTAGGCCCTGCTCCCCATCTGTTGCATACTGTGTCTAGGCCCTGCTTGCCATCTCTTACATATTGTGTCTAGGCCCTGCTCTCCATCAATTGCATACTGTGTCTAGGCCCTGCTCACCAGCAATTGCATACTGTGTCTAGGCAGTACTTGCCATCAATTGCATACTGTGTCTAGGCCCAGTTCGCCATCCATACTGTGTCTAGGCCCTGCTCGCAATCAATTGCATACTGTGTCTAAGCCCTGCTTGCCATTAATTGCATACTGTGTCTAGGATCTGCTCGTGATCCATACTGTGTCTAGGCAATGCTTGCCATCAATTGCATACTGTGTCTAGGCCCTGCTCGCAATCAATTGCATACTGTGTCTAAGCCCTGCTTGCCATTAATTGCATACTGTGTCTAGGACCTGCTCGTGATCCATACTGTGTCTAGGCCCTGCTTGCCATCAATTGCATAATGTGTCTAGGTCTTGCTCGCCATCAATTGCATACTGTGTCTAAGCCCTGCTTGCCATTAATTGCATACTGTGTCTAGGATCTGCTTGTGATCCATACTGTGTCCAGGCAATGCTTGCCATCAATTGCATACTGTGTCTAGGCCCTGCTCGCAATCAATTGCATACTGTGTCTAAGCCCTGCTTGCCATTAATTGCATACTGTGTCTAGGCCCTGCTCGCAATCAATTGCATACTGTGTCTAAGCCCTGATTTCCATTAATTGCATACTGTGTCTAGGACCTGATTGTGATCCATACTGTGTCTAGGCCCTGCTTGCCATCAATTGCATAATGTGTCTAGGTCTTGCTCGCCATCAATTGCATAATGTGTCTAGACCCTGCTTGCCATTAATTGCATACTGTGTCTAGGCCCTGCTTGCCATTTATACTGTGTCTAGGCCCTGCTCGCCATCAATTGCATACTGTGTCTAGGCCCTGCTTGCCATCTGTACTGTACCTAGGTCCTGCTCGCCATCAATTGAATACTGTGTCTAGGCCCTGCTCACCATCAATACTGTTTCTAGGCTCTGCTCACCATCAATTACATACTGTGTCTAGGCCCTGCTCACCATCCATTCTGTGTCTAGACCCTGCTCACCATCCATACTGTGTCTAGGCCATGCTTGCCATAAATTGCATACTGTGTTCACTGCTGGCCAGTACCTGTATACTTTGTGGTCTACTAGGTAATACCTGTAATCTCTGTGCCCTACTGAACTGTTTCTGGGATTTTTTGTATGTTTGTTTTTGTAACAGAAACATACCTATACTATTTGTGTATACTTCTGATTACTTAATAAAGTATTCAATGTTACTTGATCTGTCAGCTTATTCCTTGGCTTCTTATAAATTAAATCCTTAATCCTCACCCATAACAGTATCTGATTGATTACACTGGGCACATAAAAGGAAATGTAATATTATAGGGAATTAATTGGCAAAGTTTTCTCATTTGACAAGTTAGAATAGAGAGACTCCAAGACAAAAAGGTCTTTAGGCAGCTGCTTGCCTAATGAGAAACCCAGTCTAACTATAATACTAGGTAACAAAGCAACTTTTTCATCTTTTTCTCCCACCTGGTTTCTTCAATACAATACATGCAACAGTACTGACATTTAAAATGAATCCATTAATCTTTTTAAAAAAAGAATAAAAAGTATAGAATAGTTAAACACATTGTACAAGTGGTATTAGATTTATAAACATTCAAATCTAAATTTACATGATAAATGTAATAAATATTTAAGGTGTACAAATTTTAAGGATTGGGCAATTAAATTACATTTGATTTATATTCAAATTCACTAAAGATGTTTGCTAGTGCATCCTATATAAAAGCTGTCATTTTGCAACACGGCTGAGAAATATTGTTAAAAAAAAATCATTTTTCTGGAAAAAACCCAACTGCACAGAAGATCTTTAAAGAACAAGCATGTGTTATTTATGAGAGATGTGAAGATAAATTTATTCTGTTGATTTATTGGAAACCAATGTCTAACCTACTGTGAGTATACCTAGTAAAACTTCTTAAAATTCAAGAAGAAAAAGTATTTGTAACAAACAGATTAAATAACACTTTTTCCTTTAATAATACAGTCAATAAATTTAAAATGAATTTCTAAATAAAGAGTTATTTTTAAATGAAACCCTGATCTATTTTACTCAGCAGACCCTCTGTAGTCTTCAACGGAGGACTTGCAAAGAAAATAAGTCATTGAAATAGAGAAATAGAGAAATTGCTTACTTTGTAATAATACAGACATATATTTGAGAATAAAAAGAGGTCATTTGAAAATTATTTATCTATTATATTCGTGTGTGTTTGTATGGTTAAAAGGCAAGCAAATCTCTAAGTAATGGGTCATTGTTATGTGGAAAACTGCAAAAGGGCCCAATTAGAGGCATACCTAGAACTCACTAGGCAAAGTCTGTGGTAGGGCTCCTCATTTGCACAGCACCACATCCGAAAGCATAGCTAATGCACAATAAACAGTATGTATGTATATATATATATATATATATATATATATACACACACACACCTTCAGTATATATATATATATATATATATATATATATATATATATATATATATATATATATATATATATATATATATATATACACAGTATATACTGTACAAACACACTCACATACTCAAAAACATGATAAAATGAAGGATTTGTGACCAATTGCTAACCATCATCTGTAACTTTTAATACTATTGTTTATTCTATTTCTATACCATCTTACTGGTCATCACTGTGGTGATGTGTCTTCCAGATAGCAACAGGTACTTCTTGTGAAAATCTCTCAGGTCTTCTAACAGGGCTTCAGGTGGGAGACATCTTCCACTATCTAGCCTTATGGCAATAAGAATGGTGAGACATAAAATCATATACTGACTTGCAAAGGCTGTTCCACTATAATTTGTTCTGTACTCAACCTAAACTGAACACCTGTTTCTGTTCCTGTAAATAGGCTGCAGAGTAGCTTATCTGCTGATCTGATGAGGAGGCTCTTTTGTTTTCAGTAACTTGACACTTAGGGGTCGATGACAGAAAGCTCGTCATTGCCGGCGAGAAATGTATATTTTTGACTCGCCTATCTCGCATATTTCCTGCCTTGCGTAATGATCGTATAAAGTGGGCAGACCAATGTAAAATACGTTACGCGATAAGCTGTCCATAGTAAACTATAGGCTTCACCTCCTTATATCATTTCACGAACTTCGAATTAAGTTTCGATATATCATCGCATCACTTCGTAATTTAAATTAATCACTTTATTTCAGTTTGTGTTTGCATATTTCAAAATTTAAAACTACAGTTATAGTATATTGTCTAATTACGTTATATAGTTAAATTTGTTAAATTAAATAAATATTGTAAACAATGTTATTCATGTTAATTTGCCAAAGAATGGGTGGCGAGACATGTACTGTATGTGTGTTAAATGTGCATTTGGCATATGAATTTATATCATCGTAACATATCTGCAAAACTTTCGAGATTTACTCAGGTTACGCCCATGGAACGCCCATCTTACGCCTTCTCCTTTGCAATGAATTTTGATTTTACTGTTCTGGTTATATTTTGTTATTCTTTGTAGTGAAATCATACAATAAACGTTTTTACGCTTTTTATTTTTGTAATATTTTCACTCATTTGTAGTTCATTTATTATGAAATAGCGGATATATGTTATAAAAAATGATCAATCTGCAATATTTTTTAACCAATCATATTTGTTGTTATATTATTTTTGTTACCATAATACCTTGCAAAACATTTATGTACGCATAAATATAAGTACTTCCTTAATATTCTCCAATCACAGAGTATTTTACATTTTACGCTGGTTACATGTATATTTCTTTAATGTATAGCATATTTGTATTCTGTGAGGCAGTTGAGGAGATTAGAGAAATGGTTGCTGATAGGTTTTCAGTTGTGGAGAACGAAATCCTTGTATCTGCTTTGGAGCCAAACTATGGCATGCTTTTTGGACCACAGAGACATGAAACTGTCATGCCCACATCAGATCTTGAACTCTGATCTCTAAGGTTGTTCCCCAGTGACTCACCACTGAGCCACCAGTAGGCTTCTAGTTGTGGATGCATTCCTTTTTTTCTGCTTTCTCTCTCAGGCTCTCTGGCTCCACCTCATGTCAGCTGTTGGTAATGTGCAATTACCAACAGACTATTTAAACCTGCCTGGCTAATCAGTTTTTGCCCTGACATTGAGTCTACTCAGTCTGTGCCTTTGCTTGTGAAAGAAGAATCCTTTTGCCTTGAAGGCTGATTTTGACTTACCTTCTGGATTTTCTTCCTTGCCTGTTTTCTAACCACTGCCTGCCTGGATTGCCAAGGCCTGTGCTTAACTTTTGC
This sequence comes from Bombina bombina, assembly GCF_027579735.1. NCBI lineage: Eukaryota > Metazoa > Chordata > Amphibia > Anura > Bombinatoridae > Bombina > Bombina bombina. The sequence continues at coordinate 758,023,598 of NC_069501.1, read as the reverse complement.
CTGCCTGGATTGCCAAGGCCTGTGCTTAACTTTTGCCTGCCTGGATTGCCAAGGCCTGTGCTTAACTTCTGCCGGCCTGGATTGCCAAGGTCTGTGCTTAACTTCTGCCGGCCTGGATTGCCAAGTCTTCTACTTAACCTTTGCCTGCCTGGATTGCCAAGGCATGTGCTTAACCTTGGCCTGCCTGGATTGCCAAGGCCTGTGCTTAACCTCTGCCTGCCTGGATTGTTTCATGTATAGAAATAAAGACACTACAAGCTGTTAGTGTGAGGAATCATATTGAACTAAATAACTACATCCAGGTCAGAGGTAGGAACAGGAAACAGGAAGTATAAGGCAATGCAATATTACCATAAACAAACACACAGTCACAGTATTTGCATAATAACTACATAACATCTCCCCTTTTTACATTCAATCCAAAATTTGCTAACAATTTACCTAAAACAGATCCTTACCAAGTCTTAAACATAACATACTACATTACAGGTAGATACACTACAGATTGAGTCTATCTGGAGGTCTTGAAAGTCGACCACTACGCAAGGCCACAGGGATTTTGCCTGGGTGAAGCTGTTCAGCTCCAGAAGGTGTTAAGGAGCTGCCCTCTGTCCCTGCTGGTGTGTTTGGCACGGAAGAACTTGCTGGTATAAGAGGCTGCATTATGGCATCCTCATTGTACCTTTCTGATATGACAGCAGTATTGTCTCTGCCTTGCTTATGTTGTCCAGTATCACTAGGTGCATTGAGAGCCTCGGAATGCTCAAGTGCTGGATGCTTATAGGTTTGTGTGGTGAGATGTTCTGCCACTGGCAGGTCCACTCGATTGCGGCGGTAGAGACTGCCTTCCACATCCACAAGATATGAGCGAGGAGCAACCCTCTGAACACAGGTACCCAGTCTCCAGCGACCAGTCCTGTCACCAGGGAGCGGCTTCATACGGATTGGCTCTCCAATACTTAGTTCAGGTAAGTCTTTGGCAGACACATCATATGTCAGTTTGGATATCTGTTTTCTCCGTCGCAGCTTCTCCAGTACCCCTGTTACCACACAAGGTTCAAGTAATTTATTTGCCACTGGCAATGAAGTCTTCAGCCTCCTTGACATCAAGCGCTGTGCAGGACTGCTGTCCATGCCTTCAGTTGGGGTGTTCCTCCAATGTAGAATGGCTTTCCATGGGTCATTACCTTCATACTTGGCCTTTTTGCAAAGATTCTTCACTATCTTTACAGCTGATTCTGCTTTGCCATTAGCTTGAGGGTGCCGCGGGAAAGAGGTAAGATGCTCAAACCCCCAATCTGTAGAGAACTGTCTGAATTGCTCACATGCAAACTGAGGTCCATTATCTGAGATGACCCTGTCTGGCTGTCAATGACGTGCAAACTGTGCTTTACAACGCTTGATTGTAGTTTCAGCAGACAGGCCGGGAAGGAGCTCAATCTCGCAAAAGTCAGAGTAGTGATCAATGATTAGTAGAAAATCTTGCCCAGCATAATTCAGTAAATCCATGCTTACAATTTGCCAAGGCTTTGTGGGCAGCACATGTGACATCATGGGTTCTTTCTGTTGTGCCTGCGCATATTCATTGCATGTTGAACAACGGCTAACAAAGTCTCTAATCTCATTTTGCATGTTAGGCCAATATAGGGTATCTTGTGCCTGTCTATAGCATGCTTTACCACCAATGTGACTGGCATGAATACGCGTCAGCATCTCCGATCTTAATGATTTAGGAATGATGACCCTTGACCCCTTGTACAGTACACCATCCTGAATGCCGATTTCGTCTCAGAAAGTCCAATATTCTCTTACAATGAATGGCACCTCTGCCTTTGAATCTGGCCAACCATTCAGAACAACATACTTAAAGGCTTGCAAACTCTCGTCAATTTTTGTGTGCTGTCTTATCTGAAGCAATCGTTGGTCTGTAACGTTTAAAGTTAAGTCATGTTCTCTTAGTAGACGTCTGTGTGTGCTCTCACTAGCTACACCAAGAACAATTTTGTCCCTTATTAATTCATCTCTTAGTGTACCATATTCACAAGTTGCTGCCTTTTCTCTCAATCGTGTAACAAAGTTATCAAGAGATTCTCCCTCTTCTTGTTTGCAGCATTCAAACATATACCTTTCATATATAACATTTTTAGCAGGTTTAAAATAAGCTTCCAGTGCATCTCAAATGGATGTAACATTCTCTTTCTGCTCTGCTGTGAGGATCGGATTGTGCTTATACACATGCCTGCATTCACTGCCCATGACCCTTCTCAGAGTTGCTGCCTGCACTGCTGCAGATTTCTCATTCAACCCTGTAGCCAGGGAACAATCTTCAAATTCAGCTCTGAAAATTTCACAATTGCTGCTGCAATCCCCACTGATTCTCATTTCCTCTGGGGGAGGTATGCAATTCATGGCAGTCATATTGTCTTTAAGTCTCTATGCTCTCAAATATCAGAAGAAAAAAAAAACGTTTTAGGCTGTAACTCACAAAGCTGTGCTGTATCTTAAAGCTGCTGTTCTCCAAACAAGAGGCTCAGTCCTGATTTTAGTTACTTCTGACACCATGTTTCATGTATAGAAATAAAGACACTACAAGCTGTTAGTGTGAGGAATCATATTAAACTAAATAACTACATCCAGGTCAGAGGTAGGAACAGGAAACAGGAAGTATAAGGCAATGCAATATTACCATAAACAAACAGAGTCACAGTATTTGCATAATAACTACATAACATGGATTGCCAAGGCCTGTGCTTAACCTTTGCCTGCCTGGATTGCCAAGGCCTGTGCTTAACCTCGGCCTGCCTGGATTGCCAAGGCCTGTGCTTAACCGCTGCCTGCCTGGACTGCCAAGGCTTGTGCTTAACCTCTGCCGGCCTGGATTGCCAAGGCCTGTGCTTAACCTCGGCCTGCCTGGATTGCCAAGGCCTGTGCTTAACCTCGGCCTGCCTGGACTGCCAAGGCTTGTGCTTAACCTCTGCCTGTCTGGATTGCCAAGGCTAAATTGTGCTTAACCTTTGCCTGCCTGGATTGCCAAAGCCTGTGCTTAACCTCGGCCTGCCTGGATTGCCAAGGCCTGTGCTTAACCTCGACCTGCCTGGATTGCCAAAGCCTGTGCTTAACCTCGGCCTGCCTGGATTGCCAAGGCCTGTGCTTAACCGCTGCCTGCCTGGACTGTCAAGGCTTGTGCTTAACCTCTGCCTGCCTGGATTGCCAAGGCTAAATTGTGCTTAACCTTTGCCTGCCTGGATTGCCAAAGCCTGTGCTTAACCTCGGCCTGCCTGGATTGCCAAGGCCTGTGCTTAACCGCTGCCTGCCTGGACTGCCAAGGCCTGTGCTTAACCTCTGCCTGCCTGGACTGCCAGGACCTCTGTTACTCACTTGCTTGCCTGAACTGCCAGGGCCTCTGTTACCCTCTTGCTTGCCTGAACTGCCAGGACCTCGACTGTTAACCTCTTGCTTGCCTTAATTGCCAGGACCTCTGTTACCCTCTTGCTTGCCTGAACTTCCAGGACCTCGACTGTTAACCTCTTGCTTGCCTGAACTGCCAGGACCTCTGTTAACCTCTTGCTTGCCTGAAACCAAGTTCCTGTGCTGTGATACCAGCTCCTGTATTCCTAATCTGTCATTATGCCTGTAACCGAATATGCCTCTGCAAATGAGCTTCACTCCCCAGACCCAATACCAAGTGTGACAGAAACTAGTTTAAAGACATGGGATGCCACCTGAGAAGATATTGCTGATATGGTAAATTTAAATGCTACACATATAAAGACTGTGGCTCAATGTCGCAAAAAGGTTGCAGACATTAAAAGGAAAGCTCTTAGAAAGAATAAGAGGAGGAGGCGATTTTAAAATTCTGAAAAAAATATTTATTAAACTTTTAATATCTGTAAACCCTAATGTGGAGATTGAGCCGCAGTCTTCTTCAGCATCATCTTTCCAAAATTCTCCCTTGTGTGTAGAACATGTAGATGTCTCTGTGGGCCCAGAAAGTAATATTGCACAGCAAAATAATAATGAGGATGTGGATAAAGTTAAGTGTTTATTTTAGTTAGTTAACATATCATGTTCCTTAAAATAATATTTAAAATAAAATGTATTTTAATTTAGTGCAAGAAGTAACCCCATCCCAGCATTACTTGTTGAAACCCCTGAGGCAGCACCTGAAAGTGACCTATTAAAAATGGAAGACATTCAAGAATTGCAAATTATCATTATGTGTATGTGCGTGTGGGTTAAAGCACCCCACCCATGTTTAGGTGTGCTCATGATAGTGTAATAGAGTTGTGAAAATTAAGCCAGGGAGTCTCATTCTATTATGAGTAAAAGCAGGAATGATTCAGCCCTCTGAGGCCAAGGACTGTAATGTTAGGACCAGTCTATATTGGGGCACCTTGTGAGTTGGTGACTGGCTAAGCAGAATATGACCATATTGTGTGAGTAAGATCCCAGTTTTATTTAAAAAGAATAGTAGTTTCTTGATGTTTGCAGGAATTTTTTTTCAGCAGTTCAAAAAATATGTTGTGCTTTTGAAAATGGATGTGCGCTAATAACTCTTTGTTTGTGTGTGTGTCTGTGTGTGTATATATATATATATATATATATATATATATATATATATACATATATGTGTGTGTGTATACACTTACAGAAGATGCCCTCAATCACACTCTACCACACTTCTCTGACGAAGAAGTCCTCTGCGACTTTGAAACGCGCTAGGATAGGCCAGGTCTCCCAGTGTTTTTCCAGTACCTTACCTCACATGCAGCGTGTTATCTCATACTTGTATCAGGCTGTATCCTTACCTCATATCTGATTGAGGGCATCTTCTGTAAGTGTATTTCTTGCATCTATGCATATTTGTAACCCAATAAAATGGTCTTTTGCTATTTTTGCGCATTTTGTGTTCCTCTTTTGTTCCCTTCATGACTGGGTGAGAATATACGGAAGAAGGTCCCCTGACTGAGCCGCCTGAGTGTCTATGAGCCTTCACTTATAACCTTTAATCCTTTTGCCGCAGCACTTTATTGAAGTGGGTCTCCCTACCTTTGAAACACCTTCTCTGGAGTCTATGATTAAGCGTCACTAGGTCAGACTGCCTGCCTTTTCCATGTCTGCCTAAGTTTTATTTCTAGCAATAAACCTTTTGTTTGAATTGTGACCTGTTGCGCAGCCTTCCTTTGCTATTATTTGTTTTTAGCAGTTGGTTCCCGCTTAGCACCTTGCCTGTTTTGCCGAGATGTGTTTTGTATGTATGTTTTATCTCTTTATTGTTTGAAAGTTAGTGAAAAGAAAGTTTACATTTTTTCTCTTGATTTTCTTGAGTTATACACCATACAACACTTTACATATTTTTCTCACATGTATTAAAAGGATGTGTACATTTTATTTATGATTTCATATATTTTGATAATATGAGCCATTTGTATAGACCATCAGTGGGGGGTGTTCACAAGTATGATTACATAATAATGAACATGGATGTTTATATCACTATAAAATCATATTCTTACTTATATTAGTTTATAATACACATACTTGTCTGCATATTTGTGTGCACTGTCCCTTTAATATTTATTAAACAAAACAATCTTCAAACAAATTTTACGAGTCTTTTATATTATTTTTTTAAAATTACGTTTAACTCAAAGAATAATAATATACACATATTAACTTTATTTTCTTTTTCTATATTTTCTTATTGGTTTCTTACTAGCTGGAAGATTAGCATCAGAATTCTGATTTCCTTTTCTTTTTCCATCAGAAATTATAACATCAGAATTTATTCCATCAATATATTAAATTACCTAAATGTGATGGTTCTGCTACAAATGAATTGTAATTTTCTGCAAAACTAACATTTATATTTAAAAGAGTATTGGTATAATCATTTTTTACATAAAAAAATAATTGACTGAGCTATTGATTTTAAGGACTAATGTTTTCCAATTATTTTTTTCACCAGACTCATTTAATTTGTTTATTGCATGATTTTGTTGAACTATTTCTTCCTTAACTTCAAGCATGCTGTTATTCATAATATCAAGTCTGTCTCGTAATCATTATGTTGTATTAATTTATAACTAAATTCACCAACATACTTATAAAATTAATTGTCCTCAGGATTGTTCTCATTTTCTGAAGCCAATTAATTATTTTCATTTTGTAAATAAATAATTGTATGTTCAGCTTCATTGCTAATGTTGTTTTCCACCTCCTGTTCTATGTTACTATTTGAGAATGTGGCTTGTGATAAATACAACACTACATTGATTGGTATTTTATTTTGAGATGATATATTGTTTGGTGGTAGTTCACTTTCAACACTTATTTCTTTATTAATTATATTACATTCTAAACTTTCAAACAGTTAATTTTCATTAATATTAGAATCATTAAGATCCATTGATGGTGTCTCAATATTCTCTTGTGAAATTTCATTTTGTTCTTGCGCCACTAAAAAAGAAATGTTTTTTATTTTTGGTTATATTTTTTATTTTACATACATATTTTAATTACATTATCCATAAATGTATTCAAAATTACCTGTTCTTACACCAATATTAGTATGTCCAGGAACTCTGGAAACCATTGAAGATGGGATTCATTCTCTAATTATTTATTCAGAATCAGAGTATGTGATTGGTACATATGTTCACCCACCTGATTTTTTTTATTTATTTATTTTTTCCTCTTTTTGCTTTAACTTTTAAATCAGAGTATCTTTTTTTACATTTGGACACTGATCTGGGCATAACACCTACAGCTGATATAGAGTTTGCAATGTTTTCCCATATTGTATTTTTTTCTAAATTGGAAGTTTTTGCAGACATGGATCCAAACAGTTTATAATAATACATTTGCATTTGCTGTGCTAATACAAGATTTTCCTCTTATGTGAATGCAGGGTTTCTACCAGACTCACTATTATTTTTGGATGATACTCCAGTTAGTAGAACCTATGAATTAAAAAATACACATTTTTTAATGTTCTATGCATTAAATGTGTCATATATTTCTTTAAAAAATAAAAGGAAATGTATGTCATAAACAAGGTCCCATCTGAGCCATTTCAGATAACGAACGGTAATAGACAAGGTTGCCCACTATCTCCCCTACTTTTCACATGCATCATTAAAACTCTAGCTGAGAGAATCAGATCACACTTAGACATCTCTGGCATACAGATTGGAGAACAAAACTATACCATATCTTTATGCGCAGATGATAATTTTTTTGCATTAACGAACCCAGAGATCTCTCTACCTATATTGACCCAAAAATTTCAAACGTTTAACCTTTATTCAAACTTCCTCATTAACACTCATCAAACTTCCTAATTAATTTTAAATATCACCCTACCAACACCTAAAGCAGAACTGGCACAAAAACTCACATCCTTTAAATGGAACCCTAACGCCCTCAATATCTAGGTATTCATTTAACCACATCCATTGAAAAATTAGTCCAACTCAATTATAGGAGCATAAAAGAAGATATCATCAAGGATCTATCAAGGTGTAGATCCAAAATATTGTCCTGGTTAGGACGTTTAAACTTAATAAAAATGAATATTTATCCAAGTATTCTATACATCCTACAAACACTACCAATACCCTTACCCAAAAAATATATTCCATTGCTTCAGAAAGCATTTAGTGACTTTACATTGAACAAAAAACACCTTAGATTTAATAAAAAAATTATGTCCACACCTAAAACAAAAGGAGGGCTGGGTTTACCAGACATGGCTAACTATAGATATGCCATATTCCTGCAACGCATAATAGACTGAAACATTCACAAAAAAACATAAAAGATGGGTATCATTAGAACACCACATTTCCCAATCTACTAACTAACATGACTAGGCCCACGGTCATTAACAAAACCAAACCCTAAAATACATAATACCAACCAATCATATCAAAAAAATATAAAGAAAGAGATAGAGAGGGCGCCACATAGTGTGATATTGTTTCATAGAGAGTGATACAAATGCAGAGAGGTAATGCGCTTACCAATAACTGTGGTACTGTGCTGTGACCAGTACAATCTCGCCTGCTAGCACTTAAATCAGTGGTTAGTACACTGTCAAACAGGATCTTTCCTGGGGCTCTTCCTTCAAGTTGTAGTGTTGGCTGGGAGAAAATCTTAGTTTTGCAACTTTGATATTTTGCTCAGTATTGTTGCGTCAAAAGATGTATACAACTTCCAAGATTAAAAGAATTAAAAAAGGCTTTATTATAACGCGTTTCTCAACCGCCAAGGGTCGTTTCTTCAGATACCAAAGCGAATAAAATATGTTACAAATTTTGACATTATATACACATTTGTATAATTAAAACGGAAGTTGTCACAAAGGATTTTAAACCAATAGAATACATTGCAAAATTCAACTGAGAAGCCAGACAAAGGCTCACAGGTGTTACAATCAGTGTGAATCTAGTCAGCATTGAATGGTCATGGAAGTTAAAAGTCAAAAAGTGAGAACAGCTGCATGAATCAGCCGGAAAAACGGCCTAGGCTTGCCAACATTGCAAAGTAAAAGAAATACACACAAGAGACAGTGCAAAGATATATTGCAACAATTTGTAAACTTCAATTTGAGATAGTAGTGAAAATCGCAAACTGATATGTGATTTAAATCGTGGTATGATTGGTTTCATGTATCGGCTCAGGATTGATATGGACTAGCGGCCGTTATATAGTGAAATGTAGAACATTGTGAACAAATGTGTAATTCACCTAGATAATAAATGGTTTTATAAATCAGCTCGCGTGTTACCATAAATTCGCGGCTGTTACATAGTAAAAAATGAATCTGCATATTGATTAATTAAAAAGAGAAGTTGACAATGGAACCCAAAAAAACTTCTAGATTTTTGTTTAGTATTATTTATCGTTAAGCAGGATATCTAATCCTTTTTCAATTTCGTTTTTAGGCTGACGGCTGTGAAAGATACATTTTTGTTGTCAGTTTTGTAATCCCGATAACTATGATTATATGATACACTAGATTGTCAATAGGTATATGTCTATAAAAACTGATGATCTCCTAGAGATATTTAGTTTAATTTTTTATATATATAGTTTTATTTCAAAGACCACAGACTTATATTCTTCCCATTATATAATAAGTCCATGAATCGGATGGTTAAAACTAGTGTACTAGAGAGAGGGTATCGCATAATATTAGAACCAGAAATTGTGTGAATATATTGTCTTTTGGGTATTTAAATAAAGATAGTGCCTAAATATCGAATTAACAATCCTTTTTATGTTAACAATATGGATTGTTTTGTACGGAACACTAAACTAGAAAAGTGTACAAAATTGTTCGTGCTAATATGAGCTATAGATAAACAGAATGTGGATGCTAGTAAAATTATATTTTTCTAGTACGTGTGTGAAATCTTATAGAGAAGGTGTGTGAACTAAAATATTCATGTTAGTTGGGTCCAAATATGTGATTTTTATACCCATATATGTAAACTATAGTATAATGTTGAATGTGATGTAGATGTGCGCTTTTTTTCCCCAGATGGAGATTATGATAGAATTGCTAAATGAAAAATATTCGTGATTGTTATCAAAAGAATATAGACGTAATATATATGTATTGGGCATATGATTGTAATCTAATATCCTATATGTATATGGATGAATAATGTGTATTTGATGTGTGGTGTACATGAGTGTGATATATGTGTGCATATAATGTGTAGTGTACATAAGTGTGATATATGTGTACATATTATTGCCACATGTATCTGTAATGTGAGATGAATAGTGGTGTGAATGTGTAAGTAAATGATAACAGCATATGGACGTGATGGGGAGGGGTGGGGGGATTGTATTGATGTATTGGGGAGAAATCACTACTGGGTAAGGTATATGAATATTTGTTGGGATCAAAAAAGTAGGAGGAAAAAATCTACCAGTTAGATTACTATGATGGTAGTGTCCATCAATTGAAGGCTGCCAGATCTAAATTAGCATTCAGCCCTAGTGGATATAGTGTCCTCAAACGATAGATCCAAAATGTTTCGCGTTGTCTCAGTCTAGTTAGTCTATTGTAATCATTATTTTTTGGGACAAAATCAATGGGGATATATTTATAAATATGAGGATTTCCATTATGTTTTGTCAGGCAATGATGGGGTATGCTATGTTTGATGTTCTTTTTTTTGGAATTTTTACAATTGCAATGGTGTTTCCCCCACCTGGCTCGTAGTCTTCTAGATGTACGACCTACGTACTGGAGGCCAAATATGCACTCCATAAGATATACTGTATAGGAGGATTCGCAATTGAAAAAAATGGGAATCTGAAAATTTTCTCCTGTAACTGTAGATTTGAAATTTTTTATACCAGATTTGATAATTTTGCATGTCCCGCATCCCGATTTGCCACATTTGAACATCCCACATAGGCCAAACAAACCTTTATTTCGTGTTTGGGTCTGTTTTTTATTTTTACCTTGAACGTGTTTAACTTTTTTGCTTGGAGCTAGTTTGCTTCTTAATGTTGGAGCCCTCCTGTAAACTATTTTCGGTTTGTCTTTCACTAAGTGTTTTAAAATGGGATCTCTTTGAATTATATGCCAATGTTTATATAGTATATGTTCTATTTGGTGAAAATCAGAGTTGAATTGTGTTATGAAAAGAGTATCTTTCGTCATTGTATTCTGTGATTGACTGTTGTCCTTTTTATTAGTTAGAATTTTATTTCTATTTAATTGTGATGCTCTTTCTAAAGACTTGTCAAGTAAATATGGGGGATATTCTTTTTCTAAGAACCTATTGTATAGGATCTTGCTCTGTTCCAAAAAACTGTTATGGTCTGTGCAGTTGCGTCTGATCCTTCGGAATTGGCTATATGGAATATTGTGTATCCACTTCCTATGGTGATTACTGTTATAATTGAGGAAACTGTTACTGTCTATGCCTTTAAAATATGTTTTTGATTTGATTTGGTTACTGTCAATGCTCAGATAAAGGTCCAAATATTCAATATTGGATGTTTGGATATTGGCTGTGAATTCAATACCCATATCATTCTGATTGAGGTGGTCTATGAAATTGACCGCTGTGGTATTGTCTCCCTCCCAAAGGAAAATCAGATCGTCTATATAACGGTCATAGAAAACCAGGTTCGCTCCCAAGTTTGCAGAGTAGATGTACTTTTCTTCAAATAGTCCCATGAATAGGTTGGCAAAACTTGGGGCGAACCTGGTCCCCATGGCCGTGCCCTTGGTCTGTAAATAAAAATTGTCTTGGTATATAAAATATTTATGTCGGAGTATGAATAAAATGCTTTCTAAAATAAAATCACGTTGTTGGTCAGGTAAATAAATATCTTTCTTGAGAAAATGTGCAATGGCTTGTAAACCTAAAGTGTGTGAAATGTTAGAGTATAGCGAACTGACGTCGCAAGTGATCCAAAGTAAATCTTTATCTTCTATACTAATGTTGTTCAAAAGCTGTAGTAAATGAGAACTATCCTTGATATATGAGGGCAATGTTACTACATATTTTTTAAGGTATTGGTCCACGTAATATGACAGATTGTATGTGAGGTTGCCTATTCCAGCAATGATCGTTTTTTCTTCAAAGATCTTAAATAAGAATGAAAAAGATTTTCTTAAAATACAAAATCCTAGTATAGCCCACTACTACCATTTACCAAAAATTCACAAAAATAAAAACAATCCACCAGGGCGCCCGATCATTGCTGGAATAGGCAACCTCACATACAATCTGTCATATTACGTGGACCAATACCTTCAAAAATATGTAATAACATTGTCCTCATATATCAAGGATAGTTCTCATTTACTACAGCTTTTGAACAACATTAGTATAGAAGATAAAGATTTACTTTGGATCACTTGCGATGTCAGTTCGCTATACTCTAACATTTCACACACTTTAGGTTTACAAGCCATTGCACATTTTCTCAAGAAAGATATTTATTTACCTGGCCAACAATGTGATTTTATTTTAGAAAGCATTTTATTCATACTCCAACATAATTATTTTATATACCAAGACAATTTTTATTTACAGACCAAGGGCACGGCCATGGGGACCAGGTTCGCCCCAAGTTTTGCCAACCTATTCATGGGACTATTTGAAGAAAAGTACATCTACTCTGCAAACTTGGGAGCGAACCTGGTTTTCTATGGCCGTTATATAGACGATCTGATTTTCCTTTGGGAGGGAGACAATACCACAGCGGTCAATTTCATAGACCACCTCAATCAGAATGATATGGGTATTGAATTCACAGCCAATATCCAAACATCCAATATTGAATATTTGGACCTTTATCTGAGCATTGACAGTAACCAAATCAAATCAAAATCATATTTTAAAGACGTAGACAGTAACAGTTTCCTCAATTATAACAGTAATCACCATAGGAAGTGGATACACAATATTCCATATAGCCAATTCCGAAGGATCAGACACAACTGCACAGACCATAACACTTTTTTGGAACAGAGCAAGATCCTATACAATAGGTTCTTAGAAAAAGAATATCCCCCATATTTACTTGACAAGTCTTTAGAAAGAGCATCACAATTAAATAGAAATGACATTCTAACTAATAAAAAGGACAACAGTCAATCACATAATACAATGACGAAAGATACTCTTTTTATAACACAATTCAACTCCGATTTTCACCAAATAGAACATATACTATATAAACATTGGCATATAATTCAAAGAGATCCCATTTTAAAACACTTAGTGAAAGACAAACCGAAAATAGTTTACAGGAGGGCTCCAACATTAAGAAGCAAACTAGCTCCAAGCAAAAAAGTTAAACACGTTCAAGGTAAAAATAAAAAACAGACCCAAACACGAAATAAAGGTTTGTTTGGCCTATGTGGGATGTTCAAATGTGGCAAATCGGGATGCGGGACATGCAAAATTATCAAATCTGGTATAAAAAATTTCAAATCTACAGTTACAGGAGAAAATTTTCAGATTCCCATTTTTTTCAATTGCGAATCCTCCTATACAGTATATCTTATGGAGTGCATATGTGGCCTCCAGTACGTAGGTCGTACATCTAGAAGACTACGTACCAGGTGGGGGGAACACCATCGCAATTGTAAAAATTAAAAAAAAAAGAACATCAAACATAGCATACCCCATCATTGCCTGACAAAACATAATGGAAATCCTCATATTTATAAATATATCCCCATCGATTTCGTCCCAAAAAATAATGATTACAATAGACTAACTAGACTGAGACAACGCGAAACATTTTGGATCTATCGTTTGAGGACACTATATCCACTAGGGCTGAATGCCAATTTAGATCTGGCAGCCTTCAATTGATGGACACTACCATCATAGTAATCTAACTGGTAGATTTTTTCCTCCTACTTTTTTGATCCCAACAAATATTCATATACCTTACCCAGTAGTGATTTCTCCCCAATACATCAATACAATCCCCCCACCCCTCCCCCCATCACGTCCATATGCTGTTATCATTTACTTACACATTCACACCACTATTCATCTCACATTACAGATACATGTGGCAATAATATGTACACATATATCACACTTATGTACACTACACATTATATGCACACATATATCACACTTATGTACACCACACATCAAATACACATTAATCATCCATATACATATAGGATATTAGATTACAATCATATGCCCAATACATATATATTACGTCTATATTCTTTTGATAACAATCACGAATATTTTTCATTTAGCAATTCTATCATAATCTCCATCTGGGGAAAAAAAGCGCACATCTACATCACATTCAACATTATACTATAGTTTACATATATGGGTATAAAAATCACATATTTGGACCCAACTAACATGAATATTTTAGTTCACACACCTTCTCTATAAGATTTCACACACATACTAGAAAAATATCATTTTACTAGCATCCACATTCTGTTTATCTATAGCTCATATTAGCGCAAACAATTTTGTACACTTTTCTAGTTTAGTGTTCCGTACAAAACAATCCATATTGTTAACATAAAAAGGATCGTTAATTCGATATTTAGGCACTATCTTTATTTAAATACCCAAAAGACAATATATTCACACAATTTCTGGTTCTAATATTATGCGATACCCTCTCTTTAGTACACTAGTTTTAACCATCCGATTCATGGACTTATTATATAATGGGAAGAATATAAGTCTGTGGTCTTTGAAATAAAACTATATATATAAAAAATTAAACTAAATATCTCTAGGAGATCATCAGTTTTTATAGACATATACCTATTGACAATCTAGTGTATCATATAATCATAGTTATCGGGATTACAAAACTGACAACAAAAATGTATCTTTCACAGCCGTCAGCCTAAAAACGAAATTGAAAAAGGATTAGATATCCTGCTTAACGATAAATAATACTAAACAAAAATCTAGAAGTTTTTTTGGGTTCCATTGTCAACTTCTCTTTTTAATTAATCAATATGCAGATTCATTTTTTACTATGTAACAGCCGCAAATTTATGGTAACACGCAAGCTGATTTATAAAACCATTTATTATCTAGGTGAATTACACATTTGTTCACAATGTTCTACATTTCACTATATAACGGCCGCTAGTCCATATCAATCCTGAGCCGATACATGAAACCAATCATACCACGATTTAAATCACATATCAGTTTGCAATTTTCACTACTATCTCAAATTGAAGTTTACAAATTGTTGCGATATATCTTTGCACTGTCTCTTGTGTGTATTTCTTTTACTTTGCAATGTTGGCAAGCCTAGGCCGTTTTTCCGGCTGATTCATGCAGCTGTTCTCACTTTATGACTTTTAACTTCCATGACCATTCAATGCTGACTAGATTCACACTGATTGTAACACCTGTGAGCCTTTGTCTGGCTTCTCAGTTGAATTTTGCAATGTACTGTATTCAATTGGTTTAAAATCCTTTGTGACAACTTCCGTTTTAATTATACAAATGTGTATATAATGTCAAAATTTGTAACATATTTTATTCACTTTGGTATCTGAAGAAACGACCCTTGGAGGTTGAGAAACGCGTTATAATAAAGCCTTTTTAAATTCTTTTAATCTTGGAAGTTGTATACATCTTTTGACGCAACAATACTGAGCAAAATATCAAAGTTGCAAAACTAAGATTTTCTCCCAGCCAACACTACAACTTGAAGGAAGAGCCCCAGGAAAGATCCTGTTTGACAGTGTACTAGCCACTGATTTAAGTGCTAGCAGGCGAGATTGTACTGGTCACAGCACAGTACCACAGTTATTGGTAAGCGCATTACCTCTCTGCATTTGTATCACTCTCTATGAAACAATATCACACTATGTGGCGCCCTCTCTATCTCTTTCTCTAACAGCTACATCCCCGCTCTCTGGGAACAAGAGGAGCTGCCTTCACAAAAGCATCGACTATCAAGATCATTACAAACAAACGGACTCTAATTATTTTTATCCCACAGCCATCAGCCGAGTAAGATATACTCGATAAAGAACTAAGTAACTATTTGTTAAAATATATATATTTTGTCTAGAACCTTAATTCCTTCTTCCATTGTATATGTCTTTTCTTTCATGTAATTAGCAAGAGTCCATGAGCTAGTGACGTATGGGATATACATTCCTACCAGGAGGGGCAAAGTTTCCCAAACCTCAAAATGCCTATAAATACACCCCTCACCACACCCACAAATCAGTTTTACAAACTTTGCCTCCTGTGGAGGTGGTGAAGTAAGTTTGTGCTAGATTCTACGTTGATATGCACTCTGCATCAGGTTGGAGCCCGGTTTTCCTCTCAGCATGCAGTGAATGTCAGAGGGATGTGAAGAGAGTATTGCCTATTTGAATTCAATGATCTCCTTCTACGGGGTCTATTTCATAGGTTCTCTGTTATCGGTCGTAGAGATTCATCTCTTACCTCCCTTTTCAGATCGACGATATACTCTTATATATACCATTACCTCTACTGATTCTCGTTTCAGTACTGGTTTGGCTTTCTACTACATGTAGATGAGTGTCCTGGGGTAAGTAAGTCTTATTTTCTGTGACACTCTAAGCTATGGTTGGGCACTTTTATATAAAGTTCTAAATATATGTGTTTAAACATTTATTTGCCTTGATTCAGGATGTTCAACGTTCCTTATTTCAGACAGGCAGTTTCATATTTGGGATAATGCATATGAATAAATCAATTTTTTCTTACCTTAAAATTTGACTTTTTTTCCTGTGGGCTGTTAGGCTCGCGGGGGCTGAAAATGCTTCATTTTATTGCGTCATTCTTGGCGCTGACTTTCTTGGCGCAAAAATTTTCTTGTCATTTCCGGCGTCATACGTGTCGCCGGAAGTTGCGTCATTTTTTTGACGTTTTTGCGCCAAAAAATGTTGGCGTTTCCGGATGTGGCACCATTTTTGGCGCCAAAAGCATTTAGGCGCCAAATAATGTGGGCGGCTTTTTTGGCGCTAAAAAATTTGAGCGTCATTGTTGTCTCCACAATATTTAAGTCTCATTATTTATTGCTTCTGGTTGCTAGAAGCTTGTTCATTGGCATTTTTTTCCCATTCCTGAAACTGTCATTTAAGGAATTTGATCTTTTTTGCTTTATATGTTGTTTTTTCTATTACATATTGCAAGATGTCTCAGATTGACCCTGAATCAGAAGCCACTTCTGGAAAAACGCTTAACTGAGTTTCAGTTCTATCAAAGCTAAGTTCATTTATTTAAATGTTATAAATGTTTATCTTTAGCTATGGTTTGTAATAAGTTATTATGATATACTTTTACATGCAGGATCCATTAGTGTTTATGCTTTATATATTTCCATTCTTACATCTTATGTACAAGAAATATTTAGAAGATTTATAAGAAATATTTTTCTGATTCTATTTTAAAGGCTTTGTCTGACTTCGTGCCTTCTAATAAAATTTTTAGGTCTTTTTCACTTCTTTTTTAATTATTGAAGTTTCAAATGACCAACAACATACTGATTTATCCTTCTCTGATGATGTTTTTTCTCTTTCAGAAATTTTCTTCATCAGATATTTACACTAACAAATCTACTTTTTTATTATTTTTCTATTATTAAAGTACATTTGTTTTTTGTTGAAAAGGTGTTGATTATTTTGGATATTAAGGTAACTAGTTCTTTAAGACTAGCTGACACTATTTCTGCCTATTTATTTCTTCTGTGTTTTCAGAGGTTTTCTTTCCAATTCCCCATTCTAGGGAATGGAATAGGCTGAGAATTTTCTTTTATTCCTTCTTCAAAGGTTTTAAACTATATTCTTTGCCAGCAGTTAAATTCAATTTGGAGGGTTCTCCAATTTATTGGGGCTATCTCTACTTCTACTAATTATGCTATTATTTCTATGGCAAAATAGTATTTATTTTCCTTTAGATAGTTGTATCTTATTTATGGAAAATTATTTAATTTCAGGTACTTTTCTTGGTGCTGTGATTTATTTGGATATTTCTAGCATTGTTAAGGGACAACATTTACTAGACTAGGTGCTGTTGCATTTGTCTGTTGTTTTGCATTTATTGATTATGCAAGTCCTCTGTATTGACTGGTCCTTTAAACTGGACTATCATGCTAATAATTTCATTTGTATCTTCATTTTATTGAATATTTTTGCAAATGAGGGTTAATCTATGTCTTTAGCTATTTTAGCTAGAAGAATTTTGTGATTTAAAAAAAAAAAACATCCATATTTCTTTTGTTCTAAGATAATCAATTATCTGTTTTATAATTGGATTCAATTATTAACTGTTACTCTGGGCTTCAAGATTGAGTTCTAAGACTAAAACTTTAAGCTTATACTAGTTTGGTTGTTCTTATTAAGGAACGAATTCCTGAGTTCTTTCCCAAGTAACATGTTTATAATTGGGGTTCGAAATCAGCTCCCTAATATTGCGATGTACGTGCCGTATTCCAGCTTGGCTGGTAAGGGGCAGGTTAAGACTTCTTTGAAATTTATTTGGTTCTATTTTGTCCAAATTTCTTTGATTTTATTCCAGTAAGGCTAACACTTTCTTTAAGTGTGTTTCTGTCTTATATATTTTGGGTACTGTTGAAGCATGGCTGGGCACCCATGGGGTTCAAGCGCTGCTCAGACCTGGAATCTTCTGGGGTATTTCTTCCAGTTCCTTTTTTAGGAACCGGGTTTGGAGTTTTATTCAAACTATTTTGCCTTTTTATGGTCATTGATAGCATTATTTGTTTTCATTAGATACAATAAATGCATATTTTTCATTTTTCTGTTTTCATTCAGATTATTTTCTGAGGATGCGGAATCTCATATGATTCATTCAGGACATAGTTAGAGGATCTTTTTTTCGAAAGCTCTTGATTCCTCACACAAGGGTCACCTTTTTTAGGTTTCCAGATAGTTTGTGTCACTGTCTTTGTCTCTATCAGACAAGGGATAATTCTATTGGGTTCCGTCTGTCGGTACCTTTAGTCTCTATTATTTCCTTCAGTTGCTATATATGCATAGAAGTTTTAGGTTTTATGGCCACAGCTTTACATTCAATTCCCTTTGCTCATTTTCACTAGAAAGAACCTTTCCAGTCTTTTATGAGTGTTGTTTCTTCTAGAACATGGTTGGAGGATCGATTTACCAAAAAGTTTGTTGATTCCTCAGACAAGGGTAACCTTTTTAGGTTTCCTGATAGATTCAGTGTCCTTGACTCTGTCTCTGACGGACAAGAGATGTCTGAAATTGGTTTCAGCTTGTTGAAACCTTCAGTCTCAATCTTTTCCCTTCGGTAGCCTTATGCATGGAAATTCTAGGTCTTATGACTGCTGCATTGGACGGGGTCCCCTTTGCTCGTTTTCACATGCGACCTCTTCAGCTCTGTATGCTGAACCAGTGGTGCAGGGATTATACAAAGATATCTCAATTAATATTTTTAAAACCGACACGCTCTGACGTGGTGGACAGACCACCATCGTTTAGTTCAGGGGGCTTCTTTTGTTCTTCCAACCTGGACTGTGATTTCAACAGATGCAAGTCTGACAGGTTGGGGAGCTGTTTGGGTGTCTCTGACAGCACAAGGGGTTTGGGAATCTCAGGAGGTGAGATTACCAATCAATATTTTGGAACTCCGTGCAATTTTCAGAGCTCTTCAGTCATGGCCTCTTCTAAAGAGAGAGTCGTTCATTTGTTTTCAGACGGACAATGTCACAACTGTGGCATATGATCAAGGAGGGACTCACAGTCCTCTGACTATGAAAGAAGTATCTCGAATTCTGGTATGGGCGGAATAAAGCTCCTGTCTAATTTCTGCGGTTCATATCCCAGGTATAGACAATTGGGAAGCGGATTTTCTCAGTCGCCAAACGTTACATCCGGGCGAATGGTCTCTTCACCCAGAGGTATTTCTTCAGATTGTTCAAATGTGGGGACTTCCATCAATAGATTTGATGGCTTCTCATCTAAACAAGAAGCTTCCCAGGTATCTGTCCAGATCCAGGGATCCTCAGGCGGAGGCAGTGGATGCATTGTCACTTCCTTGGAAGTATCATCCTGCCTATATCTTTCCGCCTCTAGTTCTTCTTCCAAGAGTAATTTCCAAGATTCTAAAGGAGTGCTCGTTTGTTCTGCTGGTGGCTCCAGCATGGCCTCACAGGTTTTTGTATGCGAATCTTGTCCGGATGGTCTCTTGCCAACCGTGGACTCTTCCGTTAAGACCAGACCTTTTATCACAAGGTCCTTTTTTTCCATCAGGATCTCAAATCCTTAAATTTGAAGGTATGGAGATTGAATGCTTGATTCTCAGTCATAGAGGTTTCTCTGACTCTCTGATTAATACTATGTTACAGGCTCGTAAATCTGTATCTAGGAAGATATATTATCGAGTCTGGAAGATTTACATTTTTTGGTGTTTTTCTCATCATTTTTCTTGGCATTCTTTTAGAATTCCTAGAATTTTACAGTTTCTTCAGGATGGTTTGGATAAAGGTTTGTCTGTAAGTTCCTTGAAAGGACAAATCTCTGCTCTTTCTGTTCTTTTTCACAGAAAGATTGCTAGTCTTCCTCATATTCATTGTTTTGTACAAGCTTTGGTTCGTATAAAACCTGTTATTAAGTCAATTTCTCCTCCTTGGAGTTTGAATTTGGTTCTGGGGGCTCTTCAAGCTCCTCCGTTTGAACCTATGCATTCGCTGGACATTAAAATACTTTCTTGGAAAGTTTTGTTTCTTTTGGCCATCTCTTCTGCTAGAAGAGTTTCTGATTTATCTGCTCTTTATTGTGAGTCTCCTTTTCTGATTTTTCATCAGGATAAGGCGGTGTTGTGGACTTCTTTTAAATTTTTACCTAAGGTTGTGAATTCTAACAACATTAGTAGAGAAATTGTGGTTCCTTCAATGTGTCCTAATCCTAAGAATTCTAAGGAAAGATCGTTGCATTCTTTGGATGTAGTTAGAGCTTTGAAATATTATGTTGAAGCTACTAAAAATTTCCGAAAGACTTCTAGTCTATTTGTTATCTTTTCCGGTTCTTGGAAAGGTCAGAAGGCCTCTGCCATTTCTTTGGCGTCTTGGTTAAAGTCTTTGATTCATCATGCTTATGTCGAGTCGGGTAAAACTCTGCCTCAAAGGATTACAGCTCATTCTACTAGGTCAGTTTCTACTTCCTGGGCGTTTAGGAATGAAGCTTCGGTTGATCAGATTTGCAAAGCAGCAACTTGGTCTTCTTTGCATACTTTTACTAAATTCTACCATTTTTGTTGTGTTTTCTTCTTCTGAAGCAGTTTTTGGTAGAAAAGTACTTCAGGCAGCTGTTTCAGTTTGATTCTTCTGCTTGTAATTTCAGTTTTTTTCATTATAAGATTTAAACTTTATTTTGGGTGTGGATTATTTTCAGCGGAATTGGCTGTCTTTATTTTATCCCTCCCTCTCTAGTGACTCTTGCGTGGAAGATCCACATCTTGGGTATTCATTATCCCATACGTCACTAGCTCATGGACTCTTGCTAATTACATGAAAGAAAACATAATTTATGTAAGAACTTACCTGATAAATTAATTTCTTTCATATTAGCAAGAGTCCATGAGGCCCACCCTTTTTTGTGGTGGTTATGATTTTTTTGTATAAAGCACAATTATTCTAATTCCTTATTTTTTATGCTTTCGCACTTTTGTCTTATCACCCCACTTTTCGGCTATGCGTTAAACTGATTTGTGGGTGTGGTGAGGGGTGTATTTATAGGCATTTTGAGGTTTGGGAAACTTTGCCCCTCCTGGTAGGAATGTATATCCCATACGTCACTAGCTCATTGACTCTTGCTAATATGAAAGAAATGAATTTATCAGGTAAGTTCTTACATAAATTATGTTTTTTTGCCTATAATAGCGCGCCTTTGTATCCCCCTATGAGATACTATACAAAAAAATATAAAACATGGGATAAAGCCACACTCCATTTCCAAAACCTCACGTCTAAACCCTCTCCACTTACCTCATTAATACACAATGGAGAACTAAACCTGGGCACACATGCATTGACTCACCATCACTCCACTCATTTGTCTGATTTCCCAATATTCTGGGTCATAAAACAAGAACAAATAAAATCCCAGGAAGCTCTTATACAACAGTGATTCACATGCTTTAAAAACTGGTTTATCTATAGACAAACACACAACTTCATAGCAACACACCACCAAAACAGAAACATGACCAGACATCTTTCTCCCCTATACAAAATACTAAGCACCCCTTTTCCAGGTTATACAATGACATATTTTAAAAGATGGGAATCAGACCTTGGAATTATTATAACTCCATAAATATTTTCGGTAATAATTCATTCCTCACTTAAAACTTCCATATCATCAACAGCTCTCGAAATCAACTTGAAAGTTCTGCATAGATGGTATTATACTTTTACCGTCTATTTAAAGGGGCAAAAAATAAATGCTGGCATTGTGTACACGTCGGTAACGATATGGCCCATATGTGGTGGTGGTGCACAACCATACAAAACCTTTGGAGATTCATAATCTCATAAATTGAAGATATCCTAGAAATTCAGATTCCCCCTAGACCTCCTTATATGGTTATTAAACAAACCCCCTGAAATAAAGAATAAGCCATTCCTAAAATTATTTTTCATAATGACCAACAGTATTACATTTTTAATAGTTAAGAATTGGAAATCCAAAGACCCACCCATGGAAAAAATGTGGATACAAAGAGTATCAGAATTGTTATATTTGATATTATATTATTATTAGAGGAATTGTATTATTTGAAACATGATAGAATGGATGTTTATGCAGAAATGCTGATGACATGGGGGGTCATACCTCAAATGTAACTAAAACAAATCACAAATATGGGGCCACTGAATCGAGTGATTTATACACATATAGCCTGATCGGTACCTAATAAATTAAGTAAATGCTAAGAAAAACAAACATGGGGAAAAACACCAATCACATTGTCAGAGATATCTTGCATATGTATTACTTTTTGTTTTTATTTTTTATTTTTAATTTTATTTTTCTTCTGTTCATTGTTAATTTATATGTTATTTAGAAAAATCGAATTAGCTTAACATATATCATTACAACTCAATTGTACTAAAATGGAGCTGTGTCTCCAATCTATGTGAAAAACCTATATTATTATCAATAAAGCTAATTAAAAAAAAAAGGAAATGTAAAATAACATATACAATAAATATATTATATGTTTGATTGCATTTACTTACCATTGTTGTTAATATTTTCTGAATTTATATACACTTGTTTTGCTTTCGAAAATGCAAATCATATTTTCAGTTTCCTTAGGAAAGCAGCATAGAAGATTTTGCGCCATAATAAAGGTACTTTTATAATTTCAAATTATGTAACAATTGCAGTTACGAATATTCACAAATAAATTTATGATGTTTATATCGAAATAGCGAAGGATGATTGTGTATGTTTTCACCTTAAAACTTTATTTAAAAGTGCGCAATGATCAAAAATTACGTGATCAAAGAGCGTCGGAATAAGCAATTGCTAAACTATAAATATTTTGACGTAGTTTTTAAAAAAGTGCGGGAAATTCAAGTTACGAGGGTAAGTTTACGAAAATTATTTAAAAAAATAAGATTTAGAAATTAAAATTATATATTATTTAGAATTCAATTTTGTATTTATAATTCCACATTGCAGAATATATATATTATGCAGTATATCAACATCAAAGAATTCAGAGGAGAAGGAGATTGATAACACATCATACAAATATAAATGAAATATTGAATGCAAATGAATCTCAAGATTTAATTTCAGAACCAAAAACCACAATGACACACAGGGTTTACAGGCCCAGAACCTACAGAGAAAGACAATTTTTTAGTGACATGTCTACTGATAAAGTATTTAAAAGATTTAGATTTAACAAATCAGTTATAATTACCCTTTATTAATTATTTAAAGATGATTTGGATCCTAGAACAAAAAGAAACAGAGCAACACAAGGAATTGTTAAATTAGTGACAACACTTCATTTTTTGGGAACAGGTTCTTTCCAACATACCAACAACTGTTAGAAACACATACGTGCCCAACTCTAGGGGGCGCTATATATAAATGATCTATGTGATAGAGCTATATCAATCAGTATATCGGATCAGATAATATAGTTATATATCTATATATTGACCGTTAGAAACCATAGAACAGAGATATGTGAAATAAAAATTAAAATAAAAAATGCACAATAGATATATGTCTTATCTGTGTCCTTTATAGGTATTGGATATCCAGTCTGAAATATCCAGATAAATCCTCTTGTGTAGATAAATCCAATATCCCAAGGCACTAGATGTCAGGTGCTAAGAATGACAATTCACGCTCAGGCTTTCATATAATCCAAAATATTTTTATTAAAACAAGTAGTATAAAAACCTTATGGTATTAGTGTAACCCAAGGCGTATAAAAACATACAGATTGTGTTTCTCAGCTTGAGCTAGCTGTTTCTTCAGGCATCTCTAAACAGCTAGCTCAAGTGGAGAAACGCGTTGCAATCTGTTTGTTTTTATACGCCTTGGGTTACACTAATACCCTAAGCTTTTTATACTACTTGTTTTAATAAAAATATTTGGATTATATGGAAGCCTGAGCGTGAATCGTCTTTCCAACATACCACCACTTCAATTACAGGTGTTTCACAAAGCTTTTTCAAGATTTCTGAACCAGGTTATTGATGTTTTCAAGAAGAATATCGACAGATTTATTAAATTTCCAATTAATGAAAATTAGAAAAATATAATTAAGGATTTTTTTCTATGAACATTATGAAATACCAAATACTGTAGGATGTATTGACTGCACACACATAAAATTTTGTGCACCAATTAATCATCCAGAAACATATTTTAACAGAAAGGGATGGCACTCTCTAAACACTCAAGTAGTATGTGACCACAAATACAAAATTATTTCTCTGTTGTCAGCTTTTCCAGGGAGTGCACATGATTCTTATATTCTAAAGTAATCACTCCTTTATGAAGATATGAATGCAGGAATTTGCGGAAATGGTTTGATACTTGGTAAATTATGTACTGAAATATTTAATTGTCTAATGCATAACATAAATTATTTGTAATACTAACCATAAATCATACATCCAACAGGAGATGCAGGATACCCATGTTACAAATGGTTAATCACACCTGTCTCCAAACCAGCAAACAGAAAAGAAATGAAGTTCAATGACACACACTCAAAAGCAAGATCAGCTATTGAACGCACATTTGGACTTCTAAAGAGTAGATTCCGTTGTATAGATAAAACTAGAGGAGCATTGAAATATCAACCAACAAAGACTGCAGATATAATAACTGTGTTGTATGCTTCATAATTTAGCAATTAAAAATAATCTAGATATTGTTTGTAAATTATGATTATTCATTATTATAATCATGAAATAATTGAATCCCATTTGTCTTCACAGGACCCTGCTGTAAACACCAGTGTAAGGGAACACGTGATTAATGATTATTTTTAATTTGAAATTTCATAATTACATTGCATTGTTTTACTTATAAATACAATTGTATTATTTTTCTTTTTATTTCAAAATAAACAGAAGTGAGAAATAATACATGAGTTTTGACATTAAATATTTATAATATACGCATTGTAATTTCTAAGTTCAAGGTTGATAAGGAAATTGATCAATAAACACTTTCGAAAGAAATTACGAATACAGAATTGCACATACGAAGTGGGTATTTAACATTACACAAACCAAAAAAACATTCTCGATGTATGTCGAATGTAGAAAACACAGCCATTTTGAATACATACACACAATCAAATTTGAACACTTTCAATCATTGCGATTTTATATTTGCACTCCAGTGTGATCAACTTTACATCATGTCATTTGTAAAACAAGCTTTCTATCATCGACCCCTTAGTGATTGCTGCCACAAATTTACTTTCTGAACACCCAAGTTATCAACACATTGAAAGTAAAAATGGTGTCCTCAACATACTTTTGCTTACTCCTGTCTTGGTTGCTGCCTTGGATCCCCAATGGTGTTCTAGTAGCCACAACTAATTGCTGACAAGCAACAACACCAACTATGGTCTAGTTTCCATTGTAGTGGTAAAGTTTGGAAACCGGTGGTAACATAAAAAATCTCCACAGTGTTTAAAGGAACACTAAACACAGTATATTTGCATAATCAGTAAGTGCATAATTAAAAAAGACAATACAAAAACATTTGGTTTGAATTTCAAATGAATAGTAGATTTCTTTCTGACAAAGTTATTCTATATTACCTCCCTCTGCATCATGTGACAGCCATCAGCCAATCACAAAATGCATATGCATATTTTCTGTGAATCTTGCCCATGCTCGGTAGGATCTGGTGCCTCAGAAAGTGAGCATATAAAAAGATTGTGCACATTTAGATAATGGAAGTGAATTAGAAAGTTGTTTAAAATTGTGTGCTCTATCTGTATCATTAAAGTTTAATTTTGACTTGAGTGTCCCTTTAATGGAGATAAACGTTTTTACACCAGTTCCAAAACTTTACCACCTCAATGGAAACTAGGCCTATAAGAGCAAAAGAAAGATTAGCCCCATGTTACAAGCATGCTGTTATCCTGCTCCTGTCCAAATTAATGGGGGCACCTCTAAGCCTTGTAGCCTTGCTCCTTTTGTTCCCTTGTTGCTTCCCCCTCCTTTGCATTACACTTCAAGTCTCTGCTTCTATTCTTATACTATCCCATTGGCCCTAACCTATGTAACTGAGGGCCCCCATCTAACCAGTCCAAATTTGGTCAAAGCCTGTGCTGTTAATGCCCACTTCCCCTATATGCAATATATTCTCTTTTCTTCTCTTTTTGCTCTGTCATTAAGAGAGATGGCCCAAGAAAATGGACTGCTAGCCATTCTTCCATTGTTACTTGTCACCTTGTGAGCACAGAATAATAGTTGATCCAGCTCCATACTGTAATGATGCTTCTACCTCCGCCATTGTGCAAGAAGTGGTGAAAAATGGTTCAAACTAAACTTTCGTCACACCCTACCCAGAATATAACATCACATACACTATATTTACACTAAATCCCATGAGGAATTTTCCTAAACAAGACATCCATTTAACCAAAACATTTTTGTTTCCATTGTGCGTAATCATGTCTTGAACCCAACTCAATCTATATATGTCTGATATTCTCATGATAAATTAGGTTAATAGAGATTTTCTGCCAAAGAAAATTACTTAGGTCAATGTCTGAAAAACAATAAGAAATCAAACAAAATGTTTGGCATTTGAAACTCAAACAATGTATGATCTGCTTGTTTTGAATCACAATGAGTGCCTAACACTTGCTTACACTATAGCAGAAAAGTCTGTATAATCATTAAAAATAAAGAGTACTTAGGCTTTGTGCTGCAGAGGCATGCAAATTTTCTGCAGTCAACCTTCACAAATATTTGCCATTCACAGAAAAAACAAAGGAGTTACTAGCAGAGACGAAGCAGTAATTAACATCATCTTGCCGCTGAAAGTTAAACCGAGATCAGGGTTTTACCGCTTCCAACCATATATATAAAAAGTATTCATAGATATGAATTCATGCAGGTATGTTCTCCAGATCATATTATGGACAAAAAAAATCTCACTACAAAATAAAAAATAACTAATGATACAGTTCTTCAGAAATCTAGCTCAAGTTTACATCTCATCTCTTACTCATAATAATGTAAGTGCTAAAATTTTATATACATTGCTAGAGATATTTAAAGAACTATATTTCATTAAAAATTAGATTCTATGTATAGAATTTAAAATGCAAATTACATTTATCAGCATACACAATCAATTTTAATTATATTAATTTTTATAAATATTTAATGGCATCTCAGTTTCAATTGATTTCAGGTTTCACAAACTAATGTTGCAACTTATTGACAATAAGAAACATTAAAGGGACATTTAACACTAAATGTATGCTAGACAAAATTAAACATTTAAATTGTATACAATTCATTACTTTATAAACACTGCAGTACTAAGAAAAACACCACTGCCATTACAAGTGGCTGGTTATTGCTACCGGGAGCTCACAGTAGCAAATAGTGCTTATAAAATTATCCAGAGATCAGATCTCTGGTTAATTTTATAAATGTACCCCGATTTGCCCTCAAATACAGTGTAGTGTATTTTATTAAAAAATACAAATTTGTAGCATTTTTATTTTTTAATAAAATAACTGCACTAGGCATTATTTTGGGGGTAAAGTGAGCAGGAGTGGGCTGTGCCTTTAAATTGTAATCTATGGGAACTGTGTGTTCCCAGTAAATATATATGTATATACACATATGAAGACATACATATATATTTACTATTTGCTGCCATCGCTGCGCGACTTACCCCCTTCACTGTATGACAGCATGATAACGAGGCTCCCATTGAAGCCAATGGAAGCGTGCTCTTGTGAGTGCAATGAGTCCCAGCAATGCAAACGTGAGTTTGTGTTCACATTGCTGTCAACTTGTAATACCAGCGCACATGAAAGTGATATTTAGTGCTCCACTTGTAATCTGGCCCTAAAGTTTTAACCCTTTCACTACCGGGACTTTCAGACAAATACTTGCCCAAAATACCAGAGCATTTTTAGCATTTTTGCTATCACTCCATTTAAACAGAAATTGAGCCTTGGTTTTTTTTATTTGCCTATCAAATATATATATACAACCCAAAATATTAATCTAGACCCATTTTTGTATTTTTCATGCCACCATCTCACTGCCAAATGCAATCAAATAAAAAAAAATTGAACGTTTTTCACAAACTTTAGGTTTCTCACAGAAATTATTTACAAACAGCTTGTGCAATCATGGCACAAAAGTTTGTAAAAGTTTCTCTTAAGACCGCTGCTCCTTAACTCGTCCGCCACCTCTGAGGCGGCAGACAGCCCAATCAGCCCGATCGGATGCAATCGGGTTGATTGACAGCCTGTACTAGCGGCCAATTGGCCGTAAATGTGCAGAGGGCGGCATTGCATAAGCATTTCTAGTGAAATGCTTGTGCAATAATAAATGCCGACAGCATATGCACATTGATAATTCGGCCCCTTAGAGTAGAGATTAACCTCCCACATGACACTTCCTACCCCCTGATCCTTACCTGATCCCTCCCAAACAGCTCTCTTCCCTCCCCCATCCCCCACTGGTAACCCTCAACTTAGGTACTGGCAGACAGTCTGCCAGTATAAAAATAAGGCTTTTTTTTCATAAAATATATACAGGTAGATTACGAGTTATGCACACTATCAGGAATTTAACGAGCGCAACAAAAGTTGCATTATTTCACCCCCTATAGCGCAGCCATTACAAATTTTCAAACAGCTGGCTTGTGCGTGCAATATGGTTGCGTTGAGCTCCATACCGCACAAAATACAAGCGCTGTTTTGACGTGCTCATGCACACTTTCCCCATAGACACCTGCGATTGCGGAATGAAAAGCTCCGTAACGCAGCCCCATTGATATCTATGGGGGAAAAAAAAGATACGTTTAAACCTAACACCCTAACATAAACCCCACGTCTAAACACCTCTAATATGCCACCCCCAACATCGCCACCACCTACATAATGTTATTAACCCCTAATCTGCCGCTCCCGATACCGCTGCCAGCTAAATAAATCTATTAACCCCTAATCTGCTGCTCCCGATACCGCCGCCACTATACTAAAGTTATTAACCCCTATTCCCCTGCACCCCAACATCGCCCACACTATAATAAATCTATTAACCCCTATTCTGCCGCTCCCCGACATTGCCACAACTAAATAAAGCTATTAACCCCTAAACCTCTGGCCTCCCACATCACTACCACTAAATAAACCTATTAACCCCTAAACCGCTAGCCCCCCACACTGCAACAACCTAAATTAAACTATATTAACCCCTAAACCTAACACTAACCCTAACGTAACCCTAACCATAACCCTAACACCCCCTAACTTTAACATAATTAAAATAGAGCTAAATTAAAGTTACAATTATTAACTAAATAATACCTATTTAAACTAAATACATACTTACCTGTGAAAAAAACCTAAGCTAGCTACAATATAACTAATAAGTTATATTGTATCTAGCTTAGGTTTTATTTTCACAGGTAAGTTTGTATTTATAGATAGAAGATGCCGTCTGAATGAAGACTTCTGCCCGGTTGGATGAAGACTTCTGCCGCTTTGTTGAGGACTTCTGCTGGCTTCATTGAGGATGGATGTTGGGTCTTCAAAAACTGTAAGTGGATCTTCAGGGGTTAGTGTTAGGCTTTTTTAAGGGTTTATTGGGTGGGTTTTATTTTTAGATTAGGGTTTTAAGCGGAAAAATAGCTAAATGCCCTTTTAAGAGCAATGCCCATCCAAATGCCCTTTTCAGGGCAATGGGGAGCTTAGGTTTTTTAGTTAGGATTTAATTTGGTGGGTTGGTTGTGTGGGTGGTGGGTTTAACTGTTGGGGGTTGTTTGTATTTTTTTTTTACAGGTAAAAGAGCTGATTTATTTGGGGCAATGCCCCAAAAAAGGCCCTTTTAAGGGCTATTGGTAGTTTAGTTTAGGCTAGGGTTTTTTTATTTGGGGGATGGCTTTTTTATTTTGATAGGGCTATTAGATTAGGTGTAATTAGTTTAAATATCTGATAATTTATTTTTTTATTTTGTGTAATTTAGTGGGGGGTTTTTTGTAATTTAGTTAATTGTATTTAATTTACGTAATTTATTTAATTTTATTGTAATGTTAGGTGCTAGTGTAAGACAGGTTAGGTTTTATTTTACAGGTAAATTTGTATTTATTTTAGCTAGGTAGTTAGTAAATAGTTAAGAACTATTTAGTAACTATTCTACCTAGTTAAAATAAAGATACAGAACCTGAGATCCATTATTATTTGAGAGTTAACACTATGAGCTGTAACGGTTAAACTCAATCTTAGCCGGACAGACTAGTTCAGTGGAATACATACGATGCTTACGCACCAATATAGTACAACCAGAGACCACATTAACCCTTCATGATATTATCCACTAATATGCAATAGATGAACAAGTTCTAACCATTCTAACATTCCCTGTTAAACTATATCTCTTTCTCCTAAGTGGAATTAATTAACACTAGGTATAAGAATATACCACAAACTAAACCTATTAACCCCTAAACCGCCATTCCCAAACATCACCGACATGAAATAAACCTATTAACACCTAAACCGCAGTTCCCCGACATCGCCAACACTAACTAAATCACTAAATAAAGCTATTAACCCCTAAACCGTACCCCCCCCCACATCACCAACACTACCTAAACCTATTAACCCTTAAACCACAGTTCCCCGACATCGCCAACACTAATAAATCACTAAATAAAGCTATTAACCCCTAAACCGCCGTTCCCCGACATCGCCGACACTAAATCACTAAATAAAACTATTAACCCCTAAACCGCCATTCCAAAAAAATCGCAGACACAAACTAAACTTATTAACCCCTAAACCGACGTTCCCAAACATCGCCGACACAAAATAAACCTATTAACACCTAAACCACAGTTCCCCGACATCGCCAACACTAACTAAATCACTAAATAAAGCTATTAACCCCTAAACCATAACCCCCACATCACCAACACTACCTAAACCTATTAACCCTTAAAACACAGTTCCCCGACATCGCCGACAATAACTAAATCACTAAATAAAGCTATTAACCCCTAAACCGCCATTCTGAAACATCGCCGACACAAACTAAACCTATTAACCCCTTAACCCGCCATTCCCTAAACATCGCCGACACAAAATAAACCTATTAACCCCTAAACCGCAACCCACACATCGCCAACACGAACTAACCTATTAACCCTTAAACCGCACCCCCCACATCGCCAACACTATCTAAACTTATTAACCCCTAAACCACCGGCCCCCACATCGCAACAACCTAAATTAAACTATATTAACCCCTAAACCTAACACCCCCTAACTTTAAACCTAACCCTAACCATAACCCTAAACCTAACACACCCTAACTTTAACATAATTAAAAATATACCTAAATTAAAGTTACAATTATTAACTAAATAAATAGTATACCTTTTTAAAACTAAACACAAATGACCAGATTATAAATTTTGCATTATGAGCGGCTCGGTAATAACTTGCAAGTTATTTCCACCGCTCACCTTTAATAGCCCTGCTATTACAGGTTTGCAAAAACCCAGCGTTAGCAGGCAAAATGGCATAGTTGAGCTCCATACCACACACAAATACCAGCGCTGCTTTGAGCTGGTTTAACATGCTCGTGCACGATTTCCCCATAGACATCAATGGGGAGGGCCGGCTAAAAAAAAGCCTAACACCAGCAATAAAGGAGCGTAAAGCTCCGTAACGCAGCCCCATTGATTCCTATGGGGAAAGAAAAGTTATGTTTAAACCTAACACCCTAACATAAACCCTGAGTCTAAACACCCCTAATCTGCTGCCCCCTGACATTGCCGCCACCTACATTACACTTATTAACCCCTAATCTGCCTCCCTCGAAATCGCTGCCACCTACATTACACTTATTAATCCCTAATTTGCCGCCCCCCATGTCGCAGCAACCTACATAAATTTATTAACCACTAATCTGCTCCCCCAACATCGTCGCCGCCTTTATACTAAAGTTATTAACCCCTAAACCTCTGACCTCCCACATCACTAACACTAAATAAATATATTAACCCCTAAACCTAACCCTAAGTCTAACCCTAACTTTAATATAATTAAAATAAATAAAAATAAAAATTACTATCATTACCTAACTAATTCCTTTTTAAAACTAAATACTTGCCTATAAAATAAACCCTAAACTAGCTACAATATAACTAATAGTTACATTGTAGCTATCTTAGGTTTAATTTTTATTTCACAGCTAAGTTTGTATTTATTTTAACTAGGTAGACTGGTTAGTAAATAGTTATTAACTATTTACTAACTATCTAGTTAAAATAAATACAAATTTACCTGTAAAATAAAACCCAACCTGTTTTACACTAACACCTAACATTACACTACAATTAAATAAATTACATTAATTAAATACAATTCAATAAATTACAAAAAAAAAACCCCACTAAATTACACAAAATAAAAAAGAAATGATCAAATATTTAAACTAATTACACCTAATCTAATAGCCCTATCAAAATAAAAAAGCCCCCCCAAAAAATAAAAAAAACCTAGCCTAAACTAAATTGCAAATAGTTCTTAAAGGGGCTTTTTGCGGGGCATTGCCCCAAAGAATTCAGCTCTTTTACCTGTAAAAAAAAATACAAACAACCTCCCAACAGCAAAAACCACCACCCACACAACCAAACCCCCCAAATAAAATCATATCTAAAAAACTAAGCTCCCCATTGCCCTGAAAAGGGCATCTGGATGGGCAAGTCTTCATCCAAGCGGGCAGAAGTCCTTAACGAAGCCGGGAGAAGTCTTCATCCAAGCGGCAAGAAGTCGTCCTCCAGTCGGGGAGAAGTCTTCATCCAGGCGGCATCTTCTATCTTCATCCTTCCAACGCGGAGCGGCTCCATCTTCAAGACATCCGGCACAGAGCATCCTCTTTATACGGTCCCAGCCGTACACTGAAGGTACCTTTAAATGACGTCATCCATGATGGCGTCCCTTGAATTCCGATTGGCTGATAGAATTCTATCAGCCAATCGGAATTAAAGGTGAAAAAATTCTATTGGCTGATGCAATCAGCCAATAGGATTGAGCTTCAATCCTATTGGCTAATCCTATTGGAACAGCCAATAGAATGCAAGCTCAATCCTATTGGCTGATTGGATCAGCCAATAGGATTGAAGCTCAATCCTATTGGCTGATTGCATCAGCCAAAGGATTTTTTTACCGTTAATTCTGATTGGCTGGAATTCAAGGGACGCCATTTTGGATGACGTCATTTAAAAGAACCTTCAGTGTACGGCTGGGACCATATGAAGAGGATGCTCTGCGCTGGATGTCTTGAAGATGGAGCTGCTCCGCGTCGGAAGGATGAAGATAGAAGATGCCGTCTGGATGAAGACCTGCCTGGAGGACGACTTCTTGCCGCTTGGATGAAGACTTCTCCCGGTTTGATGAGGATGAATGTCCGGTCTTCAAAAACTGTAAGTGGATCTTCGAGGGTAGTGTTAGTTTTTTTAAGGGTTTATTGGGTGGGTTTTATTTTTAGATTAGGGGTTTGGGCAAAGAAAAAGAGCTAAATGCTCTTTTAAGGGCAATGCCCATCCAAATGCCCTTTTCAGGGCAATGGGGAGCTTAGGTTTTTTAGATAGGATATTATTTGGGGGGTTTGGTTGTATGGGTGGTGGGTTTTACTGTTGGGGGGTTGTTTGTATTTTTTTTTTAAGGTAAAAGAGCTGATTTCTTTGGGGCAATGCCATGCAGAAGGCCCTTTTAAGGGCTATTGGCAGTTTAGTTTAGGCTAGGGTTTTTTTATTTTGGGGGGGCTTTTTTATTTTGATATGGCTATTAGATTATGTGTAATTAGTTGAAATATTTGATAATTTCTTTTTTATTTTGTGTAATTTAGTGGTTATTTTTTTGTAATTTAGTTAATTGTATTTAATTAATGTAATTTATTTAATTGTAGTGTAATGTTAGGTGATAGTGTAAGACAGGTTAGGTTTTATTTTAAGGTAAATTTGTATTTATTTTAACTAGATAGTTAGTAAATAGTTAATAACTATTTACTAACTAGTCTACCTAGTAAAAATAAATACAAACTTAGCTGTGAAATAAAAATAAAACCTAAGATAGCTACAATGTAACTATTAGTTATATTGTAGCTAGCTTAGGGTTTAGTTTCCCATTGAAAAAGGACTTTTTGAAAGGTGCAGTAGTTATGTTGCGTTACGGCCAAAAAAGTGTGCCGGTACAGCTATTCTAACAAGACTCATAATAGCAGCGGTAATGAATAAGCAGCGTTATGAGGCTTTTTCACTCATAACGCAAAACTCATAATCTAGCCGATTGTAACTTTACATGTGAAATAAAACCTAAACTAGCTACAATATAACTAATAGTTATATTGTAGCTAGCTTAGGTTTTATTTTTATTTGACATGTAAGTTTGTATTTATTTTAACTAGGTAGACTATTTAGTAAATAGTTATTAACTATTTGCTAACTACCTAGTTAAAATAAATACAAACTTACCTGTAAAATAAAAATAAAACTTTAGCTGCCTTATACGAATACCTAACATTACAAATAAAAACAACCTAACATTACAAAATAAAAAAACCTACCATTAAAAAAAAAACACTAAAATTACAAAAAATAAAAAAACTGCCATTACAAAAAATAACAATCAAAATGATCCAAAACAATAAAAATGATTCCTATTCTAATACCCTGCTTAAAAAAAAAATCCCTAATCTATAATAAACTACCATGGGCCCTTAAAAGGGCCTTTTGTAGGGCATTGCCCAAAAGTTTACAGCTCTTTTGCTACAAAATAAATACTAACATTACAAACCCCCACCCCCCAAAACCCACAAAATAAATATAAAGTTGAACCTAATCTAGAGCAGGAAGGGAATAGAGGAGCACTCGAGTGTTAGCAAGTAAAAACATTTATTGGACAATTGCAAATTCCACATAAACGTAAAGTGAGGAGTGAATACTCCAGGCTAAACAGAGTCAAGTGTACGAATGGGAGTGCAGGGGCACTAGAACAAATGGCTTACGCGTTTCGGCCTAAGCCTTACTCATAGCCGTATTAAAACAGTGTGACAAACAAACCAGTTATCAAACCTCGCCCATGCACCTATTGGCCGCCCGGTAAACACCTCTCCAAAAGCTGGCCAATCCAAAGTGTGTACTGTTACACACCCCTGTCGAACACACCCACCCTAATTCCCATGGTTAAGGCATTAAACACGCCCATAGATCGGTAATACCACCAGATTGGTGTCCATCCCCTCCGTCACGTGTACTCCCGGGGTAAACTTAATACATAGAAATTTGGTGCGCGCAGCAAAAAGCCGTTGCACCCTGTGTGTAAGCAAGGATCACACACCCCCAGGAAACACACGTAACGAGGGCGGAGAGCCTGTCATTGCAGATATGCGTTGACTAATACTATAAGAGTCTACACAGCACAGGCAGTTATGCCCAATGAAATTCTTATTAGTATAGAGGTGCCAATGACCAAGTCTCTAGATGGAGATCCCTCCGCACCAAGGCTGAAAAAATAATAATAATAATAATAATAATAAAGTAATTCAAAACCACAAATTTGTACAATGTATCCTTATTTCCTAATACAAGTATATAATAACATTTAATAAATGATGTGGTTAAGAAATGGGAAGGTACCGAGTTATAATGGGAGGAATTGAACTGAAATTAAATTGAGTTTAAAGTAGGGGACAAAATAAAAGGGAAAGTGGGAACCTATAGCATCAACAATAGGGATATAAGTGACAACGTGATACCTGGACAAAATTCAATTTTGAAATCCACTCCCAGACTGGAGGAACCAGAGTGGTGATTAAACTTGTACCCCTCACCAGTGTTAAACAGGTGCCTAACAGGCCAAAAGATTACTCGGTAACCTGATGGGAATCTAGCTAAACTCACTATCAATGGAAGCCAGGCAATAAGAATATTTATCGACCGGGTCCCACCAGGCGGGACTGATTTCGTCCCAGCGGATAGTGAGGGAAGCATAAAAAGCACAGAGGAGAATTTTAATGAATTAAATCATTTTAAGTTGACCAAAAGTTGATCAGATCGAACTCAGAGTTGAGGCCTTCTGGAAACCTAGTTCTCAATTTGAAGATCCAGAAGGTCTCCCTCTCTCCCAATTTAGAGGTTCGATCAGCCAAACCCTTCTTATATGGTACCCTGTCGATGAGTGTCCAGACAAAAGATCTGGAAGACTTCTGATGCTCATCCACAAAATGTTTTATAAGAGTGGTGGTCAATGTACCCATCCTAATGTCGGACAGGTGTTCTTTTATACGTGTTCTGGCCTCCCTTGTGGTGAGACCCACGTATTGCAGCGAGCAAATGTTGCATGTGATAAGATAAATGACAAAAGTATGTCTGCAATTCAAGCAGAATTTCATTTCAAATCTTTCGCCTGTTGCTGAAGAAACAAACGAATTGCCCACTGATAATCTTTCACACGCAACACACGCATGATAATGACATCTAAAGGTGCCTAAACAGGTAAGCCAAGAGGAGGGATTGGAGCCAATAGGCTTGATTTTAGTAGGTGCGACAGAATTTCCAATGGTCTTATTCCTTTTATATGCAAACCTGACCCCCCGGTCAATTACATCAGTGAGACCATCATCTGCTGACAAGAGCTTAAGATGTTTACCCACTATCTGACAGATCTCATGATACTGTCTAGAATATTCAGTGATGAAAGTGACTTTGGGGTCAGGTCTATCCCACAAAAGGGCCTCTCTCTGTTTGCTACTGCCTGGGTCTAATAAGTTGGCCCGGGGTATTCTCTCCACAGCTTGTCTGGCCTTCACTATGGTCCGCATGTTGTAACCTCTCTCATTTAGTCTTAGAGCCAACTCATCCGCCCTTGCCTCATAGACAGATGGTACAGAGCAATTTCTTTTCAGGCGGATGAACTGGCTCTTAGCCACACCCCCGAAGACCCTTCGGGGATGACAGCTGGAGGCATGGAGAAGAGAATTCCCCGCTATCGGTTTATAGTACACCTCAGTGGCTATCTCTTTGTCCGGGATGCCTATAAGGGTAATATCCAGAAAATTCACTAGTGAGTGCCGTATTTCAGAGGTGAATTCAATACCAACAGTATTCATGTTAAGATAGGTACTGAACTCCTCTAACCGGGACTCAGAGCCCTTCCAAATAAAGAGGAGGTCATCTATGTAGCGTCCAAACCACATGATCTCACCCCGGTGGGGATTGGAATCCCCAAAGACGTGGGACAGCTCCCACCAACCCATGAACAGGTTGGCATAGGAGGGGGCAAACTTAGCCCCCATCGCTGTCCCCCGTCTTTGAAGATAAAAATCCCCACCGAATTCAGCTCTTTTGCTGTCCATTAAAAATAAAAAATGGCTATTCTAAAAACAAAAAACCCACCCCAAAAAAGAAAAAAAAAAAATTACACAAAAGAACAAATGATTTATCAAAAATAATAACAATCATTCCTATTCTAAAACCCAGTTTAAAAAAAACCCACCCCAAAATAAAAGATACCTAATCTATAATAATCTACCAATAGCCCTTAAAGCGAAGCTATATCCAGGTGAATTCCGAAAGGCAAACGGAGCATTACAAAAGTAAAAACTAACTGCCCGTATCAAGTATTTAAAAAAAAAAAAAAAACCACACCCACACAAAATATATATAAAAAAACAACCTCCTACACAAAGTATTAACACATACTCCGCAAACCCCCACATCGCTAAATAATAAAGTAATTAACCCCTTAATCACTTAACCGTCAACCACCCACATCGCAATATACCTAATTACCCTATTAACGCCTAAACTGCAAAACCCTCACATCACAATAAACCTAATTATCCTATTAACCCCTAAACTGCAAAACCCCTACATCACAATAAACATAATTAAACTAATAACTCCTAAACCGCAAAATTCCCACATCGCAATAAACCTAATTAACTTATTAACCCCTTAAACCGCCAAAACCCACAACGCAAATAACTATTTAAATAACTAAGCACACTAACCTAACACCCCCTAACCTAACACCCCTTTAAATTAACACAAATTACCTAAACTAATAAATTCTAAAATTACAAAAAATTAAAAAAAGTTAAGATTACAAAAATAAAAAAGGCTAACATTACAGAAAATAAAAAATCAAATTTTCAAATTTTAAAAAATTAAACCTAATCCCATCGCCGTCGACAGTTGCGCACGCATCCTCAATGGAATGTTGGCAGCGTGAGGACAAAGAATTCAACTGGCAGGGTGGTGAAAGAATCCACCTTCAAATCAGGCAGTAGAATTTCAGTAGCTCTCATCCTATTGGCTGATTTGAATAGCCAATAGGATTTGAATAGCTCTCATCCTATTGGCTGATTTGAATTTGAAGAATCAAATCAGCCAATAGGAATTCAAGGGACAACATTTTTAATCGCGTACCTTGAATTCACTATCCAGTGTACGGCGGCGAAATTACGAGGAGGATCCTCCACGCTCCATTACTCCGCGGTCGCCGGTATTCAGTTCCAGGGTCGCCGGTCTTCAGTTCCAGGGTCACTGGTCTTCAGCTCCGCCCTCCACTCCGCGCCGGATGTTCCTGGAAGAAGAAAGAAGAGGTTGCCGCTTGGAAGAAGACTTCACTGCATGGGACAGGACCTTCTCCGCCAGACTTCAGGAAAAGTGAGTACCAACCTGGGGGTAAGACTTAGGTTTTTTTAAAGTTTTTTTGGGGGACTTTGTTTTATTTAGATTAGGGATGGGCAGTAAAAGAGCTAAATGCCCTTTAAAGGGCAATGCCCAGCAAATGCCCTTTTCAGGGCAATGGGTTATTTAGGTTTTTTTAGTGTTAGGTCTTTTATTTTGGGGGGTTTGGTGGGTGGGGTTTTTTACTGTTAGTGGGGACTTTGTATTTTTAATGTAAAAGAGCTGTTTATCTTGGGGCAATGCCCTGCAAAAAGCCCTTTTAAGGGCTATTGGTAATTTATTCTTAGAGTAGCGGGTGTTTTTATTTTGGGGGGGGCTTTTTTATTTTCATAGGGATTGGGTATAATTTTTAAAAAAATTATAATTTTGTTTTTTTATTTTCTGTAATTTTAGGGAGAGAGCAAAAGAGAAGAGGGAGAGAGAGCAAAAGAGAAGGGGGGAGATAGCAAAAGAGAAGGGGGAGAGAGAGCTAAAGAGAAGGGGGGTAGAGAGCAAAAGAGAGGGGGAGAGAGAGCAAAAGAGAGGGGGAGAGAGAGCAAAAGAGAAGAGGAAGAGAGAGTAAAAGAGAAGAGGGAGAGAGAGTAAAAGAGAAGAGGGAGAGAGAGCAAAAGAGAAGGGGGAGAGAGAGCAAAAGAGAAGGGGGAGAGAGAGCAAAAGAGAGGGGGAGAGAGAGCAAAAGAGAAAGGGGAGAGAGAGATAACAAAAGAGAGGGGAGAGAGAGCAAAAGAGAGGGGAGAGAGAGAGAGCAAAATAGAGGGGGAGACAGAGCAAAAGAGAGGGGGGAGAGAGAGCAAAAGGGGTATTGAAAGAATCCACCTGGATGGATTCTTTCACCACCCTTTGTTTTTCAGAATCAACCTGGATGCAGCATAAGCTGCATCCAGGTGGATTCCAAAAATGGCAGGGTGGTGAAAGAATCCACCTGGATGCAGGGTAAGCTGCATCCAGGTGGTTTCCGAAAATGGCAGGGTGGTTCCGTCACCACAATAAACTGCCCTTCCGAAAATGGCAGGGTGTTTCGATGGTTCCATCACCACAATAGGCTGCCTTCTGGGCAGGCTTTCCCACTAGTTTACTAATAAAAGTATTTATATTAGATATCCCTGGATCATTTTGTTCACAAAAAGAAATACTGAGCAACAATCTTCAATTTAAACTTAAATATAAGTAGGAACCAATTTGCACAAATGATCCACATCATGGCACTTTTTTTTCTTAGATAGCAGACCTGCAGCTGTGCATTGTATTTCTCATCCATACCATGGTTTTTATGCCAACCACTTGGGCTGGGATAAATCTATATATTATATTAAAACTAGCCCAGAGGCTATAGGATACAAATTCCAGGATGTCAGGAACAATCAATAGTAGTAGCCATATGAAGGGTCCTCATATACTAGATTTATAGTGAAAACTTACGGCTAGATTATGAGTTGTGCGTTAGGGTTAAAAATCAGCGTTAAGAAGTCCTAACGCTGCTTTTTAACGCCCGCTGGTATTACGAGTCTTGCAGGTACAGGTGTACCGCTCACTTTTTTGGCCAGACTCGGAAATACCGCAAATCCACTTACATCAATTGCATAGCCTATATTTTCAATGGGACTTGCATAGACCCGGTATTACGAGTCTAACCAAAAGTGAGCGGTAGACCCTCTCCTGTCAAGACTGATACCGCATTTAAAAGTCAGTAGTTAAGAGTTTTACACTACAACGCCGTAGCATAAAACTCTTAACTAAATTGCTAAAAAGTAAACTAACACCCATAAACTACCTATTAACCCCTAAATCGAGGCCCCCCACATCGCAAACACTAAAATAATTTTTTTAACCCCTAATCTGCTGAACCGGACATCGCTGCCACTATACTAAACATATTAACCCCTAAACAGCCGCACTCCCGCATCACAAACACTAGTTAAATATTATTAACCCATAATCTGCCTGCCCTAACATCGCCGACACCTACCTACATTTATTAACCCCTAATCTGCCGCCCCCAATGTCGCCGCCACTATATTAAATGTATTAACCCCTAAACCTAAGTCTAACCCTAAACCTAACCCCCCTAACTGAAATATAATTTTAATAAATCTAAATAAAATTACTATCATTAACTAAATTATTCCTATTTAAAACTAAATACCTATAAAATAAACCCTAAGCTAGCTACAATATAACTAATAGTTACATTGTATCTATCTTAGGGTTTATTTTTTTATAGGCAACTTTGTATTTATTTTAACTAGCTACAATAGTTATTAAATAGTTATTAACTATTTAATAACTACCTAGTTAAAATAAAGACAAATTTACCTGTAAAATAAAACCTAACCTATGTTACAATTACACCTACACTACACTATAATTAAATTAATTACCAAAACTAAATACAAATTAATTACAATTTAAATAAATTATCTAAAGTAAGAAAAAAAACAAATACTAAATTACACAAAATAATCAAATAATTGCAAGAATTTTAAACTAATTACATCTACTCTAATCCCCCTAACAAAATAAAAAAGCCCCCCAAAATAAAAAAAGCCCTACCCTACACTAAATTACAAATAGCCCTTAAAAGGGCATTTTGTTGGGCATTGCCCCAAAGTAATCAGCTCTTTTACCTGTAAAAAAAATTACAAATACCCCCCCAACATTAAAACCCACCACCCACACAACCAACCCTACTCTAAAACCCATCCAATCCCCCCTTAAAAAACCTAACACTAACCCCTTGAAGATCACCCTACCTTGAGAAGTCTTCACCCAACCGGGCCGAAGTCCTTCACAAAGCCGGCAGAAATGGTCCTCCAGATGGGCAGAAGAGGTCCTCCAGACAGGCAGAAGTCTTCATCCAGGCGGCATCTTCTATCTTCATCCATCCGGCGCGGAGTGGCTCCATCTTCAAGACATCCGACGCAGAGCATCCTCTTCAAACGACAGCCAACTGAAGAATGAAGGTTCCTTTAAATGACGTCATCCAAGATGGCGTCCCTTTCAATTCCGATTGGCTGATAGAATTCTATCAGCCAATCGGAATTAAGGTAGAAAAAATCCTATTGGCTGATTGCAATTCCAATCAGCGAATACAATGCTAGCTCAATCCTATTGGCTGATTGGATCAGCCAATAGGATTGAACTTCAATCCTATTGGCTGATTGCATCAGCCAATAGGATTTTTTCTACCTTAATTCCGATTGGCTGATAGAATTCTATTAGCCAATCGGAATTGAAGGGACGCCATCTTGGATGAAGTCATTTAAAGGAACC
Organism: Bombina bombina; assembly: GCF_027579735.1. Lineage (NCBI taxonomy): Eukaryota > Metazoa > Chordata > Amphibia > Anura > Bombinatoridae > Bombina > Bombina bombina. Next base: position 757,981,345 of record NC_069501.1, on the reverse strand, counting down.
TTCATTCTTCAGTCGGCCGTCGTCTGAAGAGGATGCTCCGCGTCGGATGTCTTGAACATGGAGCCGCTCCGCGCCGGATGGATGAAGATCGAAGATGCTGCCTGGATGAAGACTTCTGCCTGTCTGGAGGACCTCCTCTGCCCGTCTGGAGGACCACTTCTGCCGGCTTCGTGGAGGACTTCGGCCCGGTTGGGTGAAGACTTCTTAAGGTAGGGTGATCTTCAAGGGGTTAGTGTAAGGTTTTTTTAAGGGGGGATTGGGTGGGTTTTAGAGTAGGGTTGGTTGTGTGGGTGGTGGGTTTTAATGTTGGGGGGTATTTGAAAAAATTTTTTACAGGTAAAAGAGCTGATTGCTTTGGGGCAATGCCCCGCAAAAGGCCATTTTAAGGGCTATTTGTAATTTAGTGTAGTGTAGGACTTTTTTTATTTGGGGGGGGGGTATTTTGTTAGGGGGATTAGAGTAGGTGTAATTAGTTTAAAAATCTTGTAATTATTTTATTATTTTCTGTAATTTAGTGGGGTTTTTTTCGTAATTTAGATAATATTTTTAAATTGTAATTAATTGTATTTAGTTTAGGTAATTTATTTAATTATAGTGTAGTGTTAGGTGTAATTGTAACATAGGTTAGGTTTTATTTTACAGGTAAATTTGTCTTTATTTTAACTAGGAAGTTATTAAATAGTTAATAACTATTTAATAACTATTGTACCTAGTTAAAATAAATACAAAGTTGCCTGTAAAATAAAAATAAACCCTAAGATAGATACAATGTATCTAATTGTTATATTGTAGCTAGTTTAGGGTTCATTTTATAGGTAAGTATTTAGTTTTAAATAGGAATAATTTAGTTAATTTTATTAATTTTATTTAGATTTATTAAAATTATATTTAAGTTAGGGGGGTTAGGGTTAGACTTAGGTTTATGGGTTAATAACTCTAATATAGTGGTGGCGATGTTGTGGGCGGCAGATTAGGGGTTAATAAATGTAGTTAGGTTGTGGCGACATTGGGGGCGGCAGAGTAGGGGTTAATAAATATAATGTAGGGTTTGGCGATGTTGGGGGCATCAGATTAGGGGTTCAAAAGTATAATGTAGGTGGCGGCAGTGTCCGGAGCAGCAGATTAGGGGTTAAAAATATAATGTAGGTGTCGGCGATGTCGGGGGCAGCAGATTAGGGGTTAATAAGTGTAAGATTAGGGGTGTTTAGACTCAGGGTTCATGTTAGGGTGTTAGGTGTAGACATTAAAAGTATTTCCCCATAGGAATCAATGGGGCTGCGTTAGGAGCTTACGCTGCTTTTTTGCAGGTGTTAGTTTTTTTTTCAGCCGGCTCTCCCCCATTGATCCCTATGGGGAAATCGTACACAAGCACGTTTTACCAGATCACCGCTACCGTAAGCAGCACTGGTATTGAGGTGAGATGTGGAGCTAAATTTTGCTCTACGCTCACTTTTTTGGGGGGGTTTGTAAAGTCCCATAATAGCAGCGCTGTCTGCAAGTGAGCAGTGAGGGAAAACTGCTCGTTAGCACCGCACCCCTGTTAACGCAAAACTCGTAATCTAGGTGTCTTACTTTTATTTGGTAACATTTCAGGGACAGACCTCCTCGTTTTGAGACCGGTCTTGTTCTTTGTACTGCCAGTGTATGTATGTGGAGATTTCATGTCTGCATGCAGGATGCACCTTTTTTTTTTTTTTTTTTTAATTTCTTTTTATTGAGGTTAAAATCATATTACAGCGTAGTCAAACTGAAAATGCGAGATGTATAAATACAGGGGGAAAAAAACCTCACAATATAAACATATGTTACATACACAGATTTGTTTCTATTATACCAAAAAAAAGATCCATATATATGAAAAAGAAATGAAACAAAGAACAGGATCTTAACCTCACTTTTCCAGGAGTTACCCAATGAGATTCTAAACATATGAATAACTTCTAGTACAATTTTTCCAGAATTAGAAAAAGAAGCTACCTAGTCAATTAGTGCACAATAATAAAAAAAAGAGAAAAATTAAATTGGATTTCAGTTGGTTTGTACTAAGTTAGAGCTCTGGATAGATCAGCATAATTATAAAGATACCAAAAAACAGAGGGGGGGGAGGAGCCGGAGAAAAAGAAAAAAAAAAAGCCCCAAGCCCTTGCTTGAGTTAACATCGCTCAAATAAGCCTCTCTTTTAGCCATAGCCTAGGTAATACACCAGATATAATCAAATTTAGGAATGGAACTGCATTCTGAAAAGGCTCTAAGAAATGAACCTGCTGCTCTGGGGCCCAAGAACTAATCAAACTTCCCCATTTTTTAAAATAACTTTTATACTGTTTTTCTGAATCAGTCATCAGGTTCTGCCTTTCAACAAACATCTGGGTTTTAATGACATTGATGACTTCCCTAATACAAGGGATTTCTCTTTGTCTCCATTTTTTAAAGAGCAAGCTGCGTGCAACCAATATCACTAGATTAACCAACTGTCTATCACCCGTATTGGCTGAGTTTTTTAAGAAAAATATATGATCTGCCTTCAACTCAACTTTACTTTGGAGATGGCAGTTCAACCAATACTGAACCTTTGCCCAGTACTGCCTAACTTTGGGGCAACTCCAGATACAATGCAGTAGATCTGCTCCTGCCTCTGTGCACTTGAAACAGTTCCCTGCCTTAGCCTCCGTCCACTTGGCCATTCTTGATGGGGTTAAGTAAAAGTTATTTATTATTTTACAGTGTGACTCCCTCCAGCTGATACAAGAGGTCGCCTCAGCAGCAAATTTAATGCTTTCTATTATCTCCTCAGATTGTAACCTTTCGAAATATTTGATAAATTTATCCTTAACTTGATTGATATGTGCCAGCCCTTTGGTTATTAAATTTTTTTGATACCACCAAGAAATTGAGCGTTTTCCTGCTTGATAAAACTTTAAGCCCGGAACTATCTGGGCCAATCCCCATTCAGTTGCCACTTCTCTATTACATTTTTCGATATAATGGCGTACCTGCAGATATGCATAAAAATTATTAGTCGGCAGATGATATTGCTCTGCCAAACTCTGAAATGTGCAGGTCTGACCGCCCCTATCGTTTTTCAGCTGAGCAAAATAACACAGGCCCTTTTCCCTCCAGTCAGAGAACAATCTATAATTAAAACCTGATGGAAAGTCGACACACGATAATCGGTAGGTACGGAGACACACAGAATTTCTGTCCAACTAAGAGACAATATAACTGCCACCCTTTAATGATATTGGCAAATGTTAACATTACATCTATATTCTGTGGTAACTTCCTGTATGGGCAGTGTAGCATGGCTTGTGGGCTGAAAGGCCTGATCAACTCAGCATCTAAATTATAGTATGTTACAATACTGATTTAGTGAACCAATCTATTCCAAATTTTGCTAAGGTTATTAGATTATAGTATTTAATGTTGGGAATAGAGAACCCTGCATATTGTTTTGAATTACTCATTTTATCTAGAGATATTCTTGGTCTATTTTTCCCCCAGATGAAAGAGGTGCAGGCTTTGTTGTATTTAGTTATATCTTTCCTAGTGACAAGGAGGGGAAGGTTTTGTAACAAAAATAAAATTTTCGGGAATATAATTGTTTTAATTATCATACATCTGGCCGAAATCGACAAAAAATGTTATTTAGGTCGTATTGAATTTTATCAAAAAATTCAGTATAATTTAATCAATACCAGTCGCTGGGATTCCTAGCAATCTTGATCCCTAGATAGTTGATGACCTTAACTTCTCTAAAGATATAATTAGAACTTTGCCTTGTTTTGTTAACCCATAATAGCTCCGATTTTTTAGGGTTAATTTTATACCCTGAAAAAGTACTAAACTCCGTGATAATTTTGAGGACACATGGAATAGAATTTATAGTGTTTTGCAAAAACAGGAGTATATCATCTGCATACAGAGATATGAGTAGAGTCTCCCTACCTATCTTAACTGGTTGTATTGTTTGCCGGATATAAACCGCCAGAGGTTCTAAAGCAAGATCAAATAAGAGCGGGGATAATGGACAGCCTTGATGTGTTCCTTTTTCTAGAATAATATGTTGTGTTAGTTCCCCATTCACTAAAAGCTGTGATCTAGGTTTATTGTAGACCAATCTCACCAGATCAACCAGCCGGCCAGAGAAACCAAACTTTTCAAGAGAGGTTATGAGATGGTTCCACTCAATAGAATCAAAGGCTTTTTCAGCATCGATAGTGACTAGAGCTAGATCTTTTTTCTTAATATTGTGATAATCCTTACTACCCGGCTGGCAGATCTGGTGAAAGTGGTCCACCACTGTCAAGACTCTTCTCATATTGTGGACCGAGTTCCTATTCGGGATAAAGCCCCCCTGGTCTGTGTGTATCAATTTACCTATGACACTTTTTAGTCTGTCGGCTATAATTGACATAATCATTTTATAGTCCTGGTTTAACAGGGAGATTGGGCGGTAAGCTGATAACTCATCTGGATTTTTCCCCTTCTTATGTATAAGGGTAACAATTGAATCCGAGAAGTAAGGGGACCTCAAGGCTTGTCTTAAAGTAATCATTATAAAGATTCTCTAATGTAGTGCCTACTGTTTCTGATAAAATTTTATAAAATTTGAGCGGGAGGCCGTCCGGGCCTGCGACTTTACCTGCTTTTATCCTTTGTATTACCTTAACTATCTCTGACTCTGTTATTGCCGCATTCATTTGATTCAGTTCCTCAAGCGATATACTAGGTAGTTTAATTTTATCCCAGAATTGTGCCTTTGCACTTTCATTTATTCCTCCACTGGTATAAATATTATGGAAATATTTAAAGAATGCTTCCCTGATGTCTGAGGATTGGGTAATAATCTTATTACCATTTTTGATTGCTGATATAATATTTTTCTTTTTCCGGAACTTTACTATTTTTACCAAGTGCTTGGCTGAAACCCCTTGATATCCTTGATAGTTGGCCCTCGCCTTAAGATCTTCCCCTACCCATTTTTCTCTAAGAAAATCCTCTCGTTCAGTTTTAGAAGATATATATTTACTCAAGGTAACTTGATTCGGGGACTGAAGAAATCTGTTATATGCATTTCTGAGCTGATTAGCCAACTGTAGCTCTCTCGCTCTAAATTTGCGCGTTAATTTAACCATATATGCCTTGATTTCTCCTCGCATAACTGCTTTCCCTGCTTCCCAGAAAATTTCTGGTTTGTTATTATATTCAGCATTCTGATCACAATACTCTTGCCATTTTGCTTTCAGCCAGTATCTCACAAAAGTGAGTACACTCCTAACATTTTTGTAAATATTTTATTATATCTTTTCATGTGACAACACTGAAGAAATGACACTTTGTAAAGTAGTGAGTGTATGGCCTGTATAACAGTGAAAATTTGCTCTCCCCTCAAAATAACTCAGCACACAGCCATTAATGTCTAAATTGTTGGCAACAAAAGTGAGTACATCCCTAAGGGGAAATGTCCAAATTGGGCCCAAAGTGTCAATATTTTTTGTGTGGCCACCATTATTTTACAGCACTTGGACATGGAGTTCACCAGAGCTTTACAGGTTGCCACTGGAGTCCTCTTCCACTCCTCCATGTCGACATCACAGAGCTGGTGGATGTTAGAGACCTTGCGCTCCCCCAACATCCGTTTGAGGATGCCCCACAGATGCTCAATAAGGTTTAGGTCTGGAGACATGCTTGGCCAGTCCATCACCTTTACCCTCAGCTTATTTAGCAAGGCAGTGGTCATCTTGGAGGTGTGTTTGGGGTCATTATCATGTTGGAATACTGCCTTGTGGCCCAGTCTCCGAAGGGAGGGGATCATGCTCTGCTTCAGTATATCACAGTACATGTTGGCATTCATGGTTCCCTCAATGAACTGTAGCTCCCCAGTGCTGGCAGCACTCATGCAGGCCCAGACCATGACACTCCCACCACCATGCTTGACTGTAGGCAAGACACACTTGTCTTTTGTACTCCTCACCTGGTTGCTGACATGGTTCCAGTAATCCATGTCCTTAGTATGCTTGTCTTCAGCAAACTGTTTGCAGGCTTTTTTGTGCATCATCTTTAGAAGAGGCTTCCTTCTGGGATGACAGCCATGCAGACCAATTTAATGCAGTGTACAGCGTGTGGTCTGAGCACTGACAGGCTGACCCCCCACCCCTTCAACCTTTGCAGTAATGCTGGCAGAACTCATATGTCTATTTCCCAAAGACAACCTTTAGATATGACGCTGAGCATGTGCACTCAACTTCTTTGATCGACCATGGCGGGGCCTGTTCTGAGTGGAACCTGTCCTGTAAAAACCGCTGTATGGTCTTGCCCACCGTGCTTCAGCTCAATTTCAGGGTCTTGGCAATCTTCTTATAGCCTAGGCCATCTTTATGTAGAGCAACAATTCTTTTTCTCAGATCCTCAGAGAGTTCTTTGCCATGAGGTGTCATGTTGAACTTCCAGTGACCAGTATGAGAGAGTGTGAGAGCGATAAAACCAAATTTAACACACCTGCTCCCCATTCACACCTGAGACCTTGTAACACTAACGAGTCACATGACACCGGGGAGGGAAAATGGCTAATTGGGCCCAATTTGGACATTTACATTTAGGAGTGTACTCACTTTTGTTGCCAACGGTTTAGACATTAATGGCTGTGTGTTTTTGAGGGGACAGCAAATTTACACTGTTATACAGGCTGTACACTCCCTACTTTACATTGTAGCAAAGTGTCATTTCTTCTGTGTTGTCACATGAAAAGATATAATAAAATATTTACAAAAATGTGAGGGGTGTACTCACTTTTGTGAGATACTGTATATATATATATATATATATATATATATATATATACACACACACACAGTATGTATATCTCTATATACTATATATATATATATATATATATATACGTGGAAACATTATGGCCTAGATTATTGCACTCATATTACAAGTTGAAAGTAAAAAGTTATTGCTTGAGTGAAAGACTCAGCTGCGCTAACATCTGGAGGTTGGGTAGTGCAACCACGCTAAATCCCTCTCCTAATAGACTTCTATTGGTCATGAGCAATTTTCCCTATAAATTTTTTTCCTTATGAGCAATTATTTGTGTCTGTGTGCAGGCTTGATACCACTTGTGTGCAACACTCATCAAGTACAGAGTAGCTAAATATTTAATCTTAAATACAATCTCGTGATGCAAGCAAGAGTACATTTTAACCAGTTATGCTCTTAGTAAAAAAAATACTCAGTGACTGAAACAGATTCAATATCCTCAATAAGAAAACAAAATTGTAACAGCCAATAGAATGCGAGCTCAATCCTATTGGCTGATTGGATCAGCCAATAGGATTAAAGTTCAATCCTAGTAGCTGATTGCATCAGCCAATAGGATTTTTTCAACCATAATTCCGATTGGCTGATAAAATTCTATCAGCCAATCGGAATCTAAGGAATGCCATCTTGGATGACGTCACTTAAAGGAACCTTCATTCATCGGGTAGTCATCGGAAGAAGAGGATGCTCCACGTCGGATGTCTTGAAGATGGACCCACTCCGCGCCGGATGGATGAAGATAGAAGATGCCGTCTGGATGAAGACTTCTGCCCGTCTGGAGGACCATTTCTCCAGGCTTGGAAGAAGACTTCTCCCGGCTTTGTTGAGGACTTTATCTGGCTTTGTTGAGGTTGGATGTTGGATCTTCAAAACTGTAAGTGGATCTTCAGGGGTTAATGTTAGGTTTTTTAAGGGTTTATTGGGTGGGTTTTATTTTTAGGTTAGGGCTTTGGGCCGCAATAGAGCTAAATGCCCTTTTAAGGGCAATGCCCATCCAAATGCCCTTTTCAGGGCAATGGGGAGCTTAGGTTTTTTTTAGTTAGGGTTTTATTTGGGGGGTTGGTTGTGTGGGTGGTGGGTTTTACTGTTGGGGGGGTTGTTTTAAGGGCTATTGGTAGTTTAGTTTAGGCTAGGGTTTTTTTTATTTTGGGGGGGCTTTTTTATTTTGATAGGGCTATTAGATTAGGTGTAATTAGTTTAAAGATCTTGTAATTTGTTTTTTATTTTATGTAATTTAGTGTTTGTTTTTTAATTTAGCTAATTGTATTTAATTTATTTAATTGTATTTAATTTAGGTAATTAATTTAATTGTAGTGTAATGTTAGGTGTTAGTGTAACTTAGGTTAGGTTTTATTTTACAGGTAAATTTGTATTTATTTTAGCTAGGTAGTTAGTAAATAGTTAATAACTATTTAGTAACTATTCTACCTAGTTAAAATGAATACAAACTTGCCTGTAAAATAAAAATAAACCCTAAGCTAGCTACAATGTAACTATTAGTTATATTGTAGCTAGCTTAGGGTTTATTTTACAGGTAAGTATTTATTTTTAAATAGGAATTATTTAGTTATTAATAGTAGGTTTGATTTAGATTTATTTTAATTATATTTAAGTTAGGGGGTGTTAGGGTTAGACTTAGATTTAGGGGTTAATAAATTTAGTATAGTGGTGGCGACGATGGGGGCGGCAGATTACGGGTTAATAAATGTAGGTAGGTGGCGGCGATGTTAGGAACAGCAGATTAGGGGTTAATAATATTTAACTAATGTTTGTGAGGCGGGAGTACGGCGGTTTAGGGGTTAATATGTTTATTCTAGTGGCGGCGATGTCCGGAGCGGCAGATTAGGGGTTAACGATTTTAGTGTTTGTGATGCGGGAGGGCCCAGGTTTAGGGGTTAATAGGTAGGTTATGGGTGTTAGTGTACTTTTTAGCACTTTAGTTATGAGTTTTATGCTACGGCTTTGTAGTGTAAAACTCATAACTACTGACTTTAGAATGCGGTACGAATCTTGATGGGATAGGGTGTACTGCTCACTTTCTGGCTTCCCAGGACAAGCTTGTAATACCGGCGCTATGGAAGTCCCATTGAAAATAGACTATACGCAATTTGCGTAAGTTTATTTGCGGTAAGGCAAAAAAAGAGTGCGGTGCCCCTAAATCTGCAAGACTCATAATAACAGCGGTAGTAAAAAAGCAACGTTATGAGGCTTAACGCTGCTTTTTTACTCATAACGCAAAACTCATAATCTAGCCGTTAGGTAGGTATCTAGAGGACAACATGTCAGGAAATAGTGCTGCCATTTACGGCTCATGCAAATCGATAACATTCTTGCAAAACTGCTGCCATATAGTGCTCTAGAAGTGGGCCGGCTCCTAAGCATACACCCTTGCTTTTCAACAAAAGATACCAAGAGAACAAATACAAATTGATAATAGAAGTAAATTAGAAAGTTGTTTAAAATCACATGGTCTATCTAAATCATAAAAGGAAAATTTGGTGTTTCATATCCCTTTAAAGATCATATAAAATCCCACACATAGAAAAAACATACACACATAGACATGCACAGACATCCGCACACAGATACACGCTCACACACACAAACACACACTATACATACACACACTCACATATGCACACACACTATTACAGGCATAAACAGACTATGGGGCCAATTTATCAAACAGTCAATCAGCCCTAATGCATCTCGCTGGAAACAGGAGTTAATAAGAAGCGGTCTTAAGATATGTACACCTCCTCTGAGGCTGCGGACATCAATCTGCCCGATCATATACGATCGGGTTGATTGACACACCCTGCTAGCGGACAATTTGCCACAAATCTGCAGGGGCGGCATTGCAGTGTTAAATGACGACAACAAATGCTGTCGGCATTTAGCGATGTCTGGCAGACATGATACACTACAGCGGATCATGTCCGCCAGACATTGATAAATCGGCCCCTATATATACACACAGAGATACACATGCCCAGACATACAAACAGACACGCAAATGTAGATACACACACAGATATACACACATAAACACACACAGGCATACACATAGTATAAATACACACACACACTATACATACACACACATATACACAGAAACACATACAGGCATACACATATTGTAAATACGCACACACACACAATACATACACACACAGACATACACAGGCATACAAACACTATGCATAGCACTCACAAACACACACAACCACACCCTATACATACCCACATAGACAAACACACACATACACACACAAACCACTAAATATTACAGTTCAGGCTGCAGAGAGAGCATAATAAATGCACATGCTTTCATGTAAACTTGCAATATAAGTTGATGTAAAAAGCTTTCTAAACCTGCACCCCCCCTGGAATGTGCTCTCTCCCCACAACTTAAAGCACATAGGCTATCAATAACAAAGACAGGGGCCCATTTTTACACTGTGTTGCTAAGTCTGATGAAGTTGACATGAAGGCCCATGACCTGACTGAAAGGATCACAGAGAGGACAAATTATTTTACACTGCACAAAGTAGAACAATACTCACCAGGAACATGCCACGTGGGTGGACATCTCTGCAAATGAATCACTGTCACACCGGCCAGTCAACAAGCCGCTTCCTACCAGTGACGTTTTTCTTTCACTGTGTGTGACTCTTTCATCTGATGCTGGAGGCCCAAATAAAAGAAGCAGAGGAAAAATGTTAAATTGAGCTGCTAAGGAGTCCTAAGGATGGCAGATAATTACTTTCCTGTGCCTCATTCCCCCAAATTCCCATGTTAAGCACATAGGTAAAGCTCACCAGGTGTAAGGCTGTGACCCCCAGCTATGTAGTACCTAAAAGGAGAGTACTATTGGATAGCTCCTGGGCTGTGTAGAGCATGCGTTACTTACCTGGACTTAAGCCCCCGTCCACTGTGTCTTATTAGCATTCTGAGGCCTTTCTCCTTCACAGGTTGCTGATCCAGTAGAGAGCCCATCCAGTGCAAGTAACTATACTGCAGATGATACTGCAAGTATACCTGTTACCCCTCAGGGCAAGGCTAGGGATCGGTCCCTGTGAGTCTGAGGGCAGTTGTGGCTGTTAGATTACCAACTAGGGTTCTGGAAAGCACATACCAGAGGTAATCCTCATCCCTGTTTCACTCAGAGTCTTCTTAAATCTTCTTGGAGTGAAGTTGCCTAGGGGTAATGAGTCCCAAGTCAAGTCTGAGCCCACAAATCATATAAAAAAATAATAAACTCTTGATAGTAGAGCACCTCTGAAATCTATAACCTCTCTCCTCAGAGGCCAAGAACAAACAGAAAATGGAGAGGAGGTGGGAGGGGCTAAAGCTCTGTGAGGGTTCTTGACCTCCTCTTGATAGGCTGGAATATATCCAAAATGTTATGAAGCAATGGACTCTCATCAGCTAAGAAGGAAATGTGTATTTAAATTACACAGGAAAAAATTGCATTAAATATGAACTGCCTAAATCGTAATTTAAGTCCACTGGATGTGCAAAAACATATAGAAATTTGTACTCATAAGTACAAAATACAACGTATAAAAGAATTCCATGAGGGCTGCCGCCAGGGCTGCCATCAGAGGGTGACAGGGGTGACTACAGTCAGGGTCCCGGCCGGGATGAGAGGTCCGGAGCCCACTGCTGACATACCAAGTTATTTACCAACTTTAAAGAAAAAAAAAAGCTGGGCCCAGTAGCGCGATAATGTCACTCACACAAGCTCCGCCTACCACGGCCCGAGACTCTGGCTGACAGTGTCATTCCTGCATTGTTGACAGAGAGTTATCGGTAGAGGCTGTCCCACTCTCTCCCTCTGGCCCCCTCCCCTTCACATCCTTTCTATGATCCCCCAGCTCCCGCTTGCTGGAACAAAGCTCTCAGAAGCGGTGTAGTGACAGGTACAGCAGGGTGTAATAAGCTGCTGCCGATATACTATGGAGCACTACTGCCTTCCACAGACGTAGCACAGCATCAACCCTGGACAGCATGCTGACAGCTCCTCACATGGAACTGGGTAACTCTGCCTGAGTAATGATATTAGTATGGCCAGCATGATCTTTAAGTTACTTTGTTTCAGGGTGTGAATCCTTTCAAGACCTCTTTATTTCCTTATGTAATTATGTTTATTGATAAAATCTTTTCTCCAAGATTGTATTGTAATAAAGCAAGCATTACTGTAGTACTGTACCAAAGAGCTTGCAATCAATTTGATCTCACAGAAATTGGCAGTCTTATGATTTTAATTTAGGATAAATTACTTCACTGCTACAGTCACTGCCCCTTCTGTAACAGGTATTTTTATTAAATGCTGAAATAGTGAAATGGTGTAATATACATATAATCAATTCTATACTTCCTGAGGATCTTTTCATTTATTTATTTTTTTATTTTTGTAATGTCCACTAATTTTCATGGTCACATATCACATGTACAGATTGTATATGTTGTTTAGCACTAAATTAGCATATAAAATATAAATTATGCTGACCTGATAATTTAATTTCCATTTGTATGGGAAGAGTCCACAGCTGCATTCCTTACTTGTGGGAAATACTGAACCTGGCCACCAGGAGGAGGCAAAGACACCCCAGCCAAAGGCTTAAATACCTCCCCCACTTCCTCATAACCCCAGTCATTCTGTCGAGGGAACAAGGGAAAGTAGAAGAAATATCAGGGTGAAAAAGGTGCTAGAAGAAAAAATTTCAAATTTAGGACCGCCCATCTGAGAACACGGGCGGGATCTGTGGATTCTTCCCATACAGATGGAAATTAAATTACCAGGTCAGCATCATTTATGTTTTCCATCTTAATATGGGAAGAGTCCACAGCTGCATTCCTTACTTGTGGGAAACAAATACCCAAGATCTAGAGTACGCAGAATGCTAACGGGAGGGAAAAAGGAAAGGCGGACCCTAATTAGGCTGCTTCAGCAGAAGCAAAAACATCAGACTTGTAAAATTTTGGAAAAAGTATGTAAGGAGAACCAGATGGCTGCCTTACAAATCTGATCCATAGATGCCTCATGTTTGAAGGCCCAAGAGGAAACTACTGCTCTCGTAGAATGAGCTGTAACCCTCAGAGAAGTCTTATTTCCCGCCGTTTCTATGCTAAACGGATGACACTCCTCAGACAAAAAGATAAGGAAGTCGAAGAGGCCCTCTGACCCCTAAGCTTCCCGGAAAAGAGAACAAACAGAGAAAGAGGTTTGTCTAAATTCCTTTGTGGCCCGAAGATAGAATTTCAAGGCACAAACCACATCCAGAAACACGTTGTAAACTTTCCTTCGACAAAGAAGGATTAGCACATAAGAAGTAAACCACAATCTTGATTGATGTTGCGATTTGACACAACCTTAGGAAGAAAAACCTAACTTGGTTTATCGGCATGAAAAGCCAGATAAAGAAGGACACATTGCAAGGCAGCAATCACAGATACTCTGCACGCAGAAGCTATAGTCAGTAGAAAAGGAACCTTCCAAGACAACAATTTAATGTCTACTTCATGCATAGGCTCCAGTAGAGCCCGTTGCAAAACCTTAAGGACAAGATTTAAACTCCAAGGAGGAGCCTTAGCTCTAAACACAGGTCTGATCCCAGCAGAGCCTTAACAAATGGCTGCACATCTGGAAGCTCTGCAAACCTCTTGTGCAGTAACACAGACAGGGCTGAAAACTGTCTCTTCAGGGGACTTGCAGAAAAGCCCTTCTCCAGTTCATCCTGGAGAACAAAATAAGTAGGTCCTCCACACCTTATAATAGATGCGATGAGCAACAAGTTTACAAGCTTGAATGAGAGTAAAAATAACTCTCTCAGAAAAGCCTCTCTTGGCTAGGACTAAGCGTTCAATCTCCATGCAGTCAGCCTCAGAGAATCTAGACATTGATGAACAAAGAGACCTTAGTCAGCAGATCCCTGCGACAAGGTAACTTCCACGGATGAGATGATGACATCCTCACTAGATCCTCGAACCATATTCTTTGCGGCCAAGACGGAGCAATCAATATCACTGATGCCTGCTTGACTCGAGCCACTACACTAGGAAGCAGTGCTAATGGTCGGAAAGGATAAATTGGATTGAACCTCCAAGGCACCGCTAATGCATCTGTTAGCTCCACCTGAGGATCCCTGTACCTTGACCCCTATCAGGGTAGCTTGGTATTGAGATGTTATAAGAACTTTCTCTTGCAAATCACAACACTCAGGATGGAGAGACCATTCTCCCAGATAAAAGGATTGTCTGCTGAGGAATCCGCTTCCCAGTTGTCCACACCCGGAATGTGGATCACTGACAGCGAACAAATGCGGGTCTCCCCCACACCAGAATCCGAGATACTTCCCTCAAAACTAGGGAGCTTCTCGTTCCCCAATGATGGTTGATGTAAACCACCAAGGATATATTGTTTGATTGGAATCTGATTAACTGGGATGAACCCAGCTGAGACCAGATGCCCTGTGCCTTCCTGGCACCCCAAATGGCTCCCCATCCTGACAGACTCACAACCGTAGTCACAATCACCTAGGATGGTCTTGAGACGTACGTCCCTCAGGACAAGTGATCCGGACAAATCCACCAAGAGAGCGATTCTCCTGATTGGTTGTCCAGAGAAATCTGTTGAGACAGATCCAAATGATTGCCGTTCCACTAGTTCAGCATGTGCAGTTGCAACAAAATGAGGTGAAACCTGGCAAAGGAAATGATGTCCAAGCTGTCCAATCACCTCCATACACCGAGCCACAGATGGCCTTTAGGAGATCTGAAGGGGAAGACATGTTGAAGCTAGCATGCAACGTCTCTGGTCTGTTAGAAATATTCTCATGTATATGGAGACTATTATAGTACCCGAGAATTCTACCCTGGTACTTGATACAAGAGAACTCTCTCTAGATTATCTGCCATCCATGGGATCGAAGAAGACAGAGGAGATATTCCGAATGGTCCACTCTTCAAAAAATTTATTTAGCTAGACCAAATGGAAGGGCAATAAACTGGAAGTGTGAGTCCAGGAATGCAAACCTTAGGAACTGGAAGTGGTCCTTGAGGATTGGTATGAGAAGGGAGCATCCTTCAGATCTATTGTGGTCATGAACTACCCCTCCCAAACGAGGGGAAGAATGGACCTTTTTGTCTCCATTTTAAATGATGGGGCATTTAAAAACCTGCTTAAGCACTTTAGGTCCAGAATCGGACAGAAAGTTCCCTCCTTCTTAGGGACCACGAAAAGGTTTGAATAGTATCCCAAACCTCTCACTGTGATAGGCACCGGGACAATAACTCCTAGAGGACAGATCCCGTACACACCCCAGAAAGGCTTCCCTCCTTTCTGGTCAGGAAGACAGGAGGAATCTGCCCTTGGGTGGTTGAGACTTAAAACCTATCTTGTAACCCTGAGCTATGACCTCCAGGACCCATGGATCCTGCACGTCCCTGAACCAAGCGACTGAAAAGAGTGACATATTGCCCCAACACGATCCAGAAGAGGACTGGGGACCGCCCATTCATGCCGACATAGACTCGCCAGGCTTCTTGCTCTGCTTGGTGGAGGACTGCTGACATGGGCTTTATCAGAACGAAAAGAACGAGAATCGTCCCTTAGATTAGTTCATATACTCTTGCAGTAGGAGAGCACCCTTGCCCCCTGTGACGGTGCAAGACAGCTCCTCACATGAGGAGTCACACCAGACCACACCAGGTAGTTTCTCCAGTAACTGCGGCAACAGCCACCGCCGGTTAAAACAAATATCCTGTATGTTGAAACATTTTTCTTAACAGAGTTTCTATCTTTTATTCATGGGCTCTTCAAACAAAGAACTATCCTCAAGCAGGATAGTAGTATGTTTAGTTAGTGTTTGCAATGTTTGGGAACTGCAGTTTAGAGATTAATAGGTTTAGTTAGTGTTGGCAATGTTGGGGAAAGGCGGTTTAGGGGTTAATAGCTTTATTAGTGATTTAGTTAGTGTCAGTGATGTGGGGAGGGGTGCGGTTTAGGAGTTAATAGATTTAGGTAGTATTGGCGATGTGTGGGGGGTGCGGTTTATGGGTTAATAGGTTTATTAGGGATTTAGTTAGTGTCGGCAATGTGGGGGGTACGGTTTAAGGGTTAATAGGTTTAGGTAGTGTTGGAGAAGTGAGGGGGCGGTTTAGGGGTTAATAGCTTTATTTAGTGTCTGCAATGTGGGCGGCGGCAGTGTTTTTTGTTACCAAATATGTTCTGTTTTGAATCAAAGATGTGCGTTTCCTATCCAAATATATATGCTTAATGTTATGCTTAATTATGCTATTTATTCATTTACTAGTGTCAAAGCCTGTCCCTATCCCTCTATCCCTATTCCTATGTCGCTATCCCTCTGCCCCTATCCTTCTATCCCTATACCTGTCCCTCTGTCACTATCCCTCTATCCCTGTCCCTCTGTCCCTATCCCTCTGTCCCTGTCCTTCTGTCCCTATCCCTCTGTCCCTGTCTCTCTGTCCCTTTCCCTCTGTCCCTATCTCTCTGTCCCTATCCCTCTGTCCCTGTCCCTCTGTCTCTGTCCCTTTCCCTCTGTCCCTATCTCTCTGTCCCTATCCCTCTGTCCCTCTCCCTATCCTTCTGTCCCTGACCCTCTGTCTCTGTCCCTATCCCTCTGTCCATCTCCTTCTGTTCCTGACCCTCTGTCTCTGTCCCTATCTCTCTGTCCCTATCCATCTGTCCCTCTCCCTATCCTTTTGTCCCTGTCCCTCTGTCTCTATCCCTGTCCCTATACCTCTGTCCCCCTGTCCCTATCCTTCTATCCCTATCCCTCTATCCCTATCCCTCTATCCCTGTCCATATCCCTCTGTCCCTGAACCCCCTCAAACAGCTCTATAACCCTCCCCCCTCTAACTATTGCCACCATCTTAGGTACTGGCAGCTGTCTGCCAGTACCTATAAACTCCCTTTTTTTTTTTTTTTTCTGAATTGTAGTGGTCCTCCCACCTCCCCCCCCACGATCGCCATTTAGCCCCCCCCCCACAACCCCTAAAGCCCTTTTCTGTAGTGTAGCTGCCCCATCCCTCCCTGTTCCTTTAATTTCTGTAGCGTAGGGCCCTCCCACTCCCTCTCCTTCCCTCCCCAGTAAATAATAACAATATCTAAAATATATGGGGGGGGGGGGGGTTTAGTAGAAAAAAATGTTGAATATATTTGTAACTACATTTACCAGTCTTACAATGTAAAAATTACAGCTTGACGTATTAAATCCCTACAGTAGTTTGTAAATCAGAGATGTCCAAGCTAAGGTCCAGGGAACCATCTTGTTTTCTATATTGACCCTCTTTCATTTCCTCATCCCACATAACTCCACTACCACTCCTTATCTGCGACCCATAGAGTTTTCAACTAGCTCATTTATTTCTTATCTGCTCAGGTAAGTCCTGGTCAGGCAGCTGATACAGGAGTTGTATGGTCACTTTCTTTCTATAGAAAATAATTTTCCACATGTTTCTTCTTGATTTGAGAGGAAAATCTTGACAAATCAGAAATGGTTTCTTTCTTGAAGAATGAGAAAACTTAAAGGGACAGTCAAGCCCAAAAAAACTTTAATTTTTCAAATAGGGAATGTAATTTTAAGCAACTTTCCAATTTACTTTTATCAACAATTTTGCTTTGTTCTCTTGGTATTCTAGTTGAAAGCTAACCTAGGAAGGTGCATATGATAATTTCTAAGCCCTTGAAGACTGCCTCTGTTTTATTTACTTTTCACAGCAGGGGAGAGCAAGCTCATGTAGGCCATATAGATAGCATTGTGATCACGCCCGTAGCTAGTGGCAGACACTGCACTAATTGGCTAAAATGCAAGTCAATAGATAATAACTAAAAGTCATGTGATTAGGGGCGGACAGAAGATGCTTAGATACAAGTTAGTCACAGGAGTAAAAAGTGTATTAATATAACAGTGTTGGTTTTGCAAAACTGGGGAATGGGTAATAAAGGGATTATCTATCTGTTTAAACAACAAAAATTCTGGTGTTGATTGTCCCTTTAAATTGCTTAAAATAAAAGTTAAAAATGTCATTGAGCAAAATTTTCCCAGCAAACCTATAATGCCCATATACAAATTGCATCCACGATATTTAACAGTTATCAGAATGATCAGTTGTAGACATGAAAATTATTATTTTCCTTAGACACTGTAATGAGGGGTCACTCCAAAAACTACGTTTGTAATATTTGTTTTCTATGGGGGGTTTTCCCACACTGTTTTGCTTCATCTTAGTGCCTTAAAGGGACAGTCTAGTCAAAAATAAACTTTTATGGTTCAGATAGGGCATGTAATTTAAAAAAAACTTTCCAATTTACTTTTATCATCAATTTTGCTTTGTTCTCTTGGTATTCTTAGTTTAAAGCTAAACCTAGGTAGGCTCATATGCTAATTTTTTAGCCCTTGAAGCTCTCCTCTTATCTGAATGCATTTTGACAGTTTTTCACAACTAGAGGGTGTTAGTTCATCTGTGCTATATAGATAACATTGTGCTCACGCACGTGAAGTTACCTAGGAGTCAGCACTGATTGGCTAAAATGTCAAAAGAACTGAAATAAGGGGGCAGTCTACAGATGCTTAGATACAAGGTAATCACAGAGGTAAAAAGTATATTAATATAATAGTGTTGGATATGAAAAACTGGGAATAGGTAATAAAGGGATTATCTATCTTTTTAAACAATATTAATTCTAGTGTAGACTGTCACTTAACTGTATCTTTTGTGAGTTGTAAGTTTTGGTATAAACTGCTAAGGTTCATTAATAAATGTTGAAAAAATATAAAATAATGCATCATGGCTCCTATATAATTTATTATCAGCAACTATATATGTAAACTTGGTGGAAGTCTTAACATGTATCTTTGTACTTTACAGATACACAGATGTAGGAAGTCATCCTAACCCAGAAATGGGTTCACTGACTCAGTAAGACTGGGTGAGATTGGTGTTATGTCAGCAGGCTTCACCTGGGTTAACTGTAGTAAAAAAGATCCTCCAGTGTGACTCAAAGCAGCCAGGATATAACTAAGAGATATCAGACTCATCCTAGACACAAACTGTTCCTAAACTGGCTTGATTATGAGATTATTGGTTATTTTTTCATTGTAAAACAGACTTTTGTATGTTATACAATGTGTGAATAACCAGTAATCTCATAATCAAGCCAGTTTGCATGTAGTAGTAGATTATGGGCGAGATTACATATGCAGCGCAAGCTTCAGCGCAACTGCTGAAACCCGCGCCGCCCGTAATTTCACCTCGCACATCGGAGTATCACATATATGGCGCTGGCAGTTCATAAAGTGCCGTAAGTCAGATAAACTAGCGATGTCCAGAAATGAGCATAAATACAAATTTCTGGAGTCGCCAGTGATTTACGGCACTTTGAAACTGCCGGCGCCTAAGAAAATAAAATAAAAAATCAAATCTCCCATAAAAGTCTAACCCGCCTCCCAAAAACAAACCTGACACGTAAAACCCCTATATCTGCCATCAAACCCACATCGGAACTAATAATAAAACTATTAACCCCTAATCCGCCATTCACACACATCGCGATCTACCTAATAAAAGTATTAACCCCTAATTCCGCCAACCCCAACATCGCAAACTACCTAATAAATGTATTAACCCCTAATCCGCTATTCACAAACATCGCAAAGTCTCTATTAAAACTATTAACCCCTAATCTGCCCTTACCCATATCACAAAGTACCTATTAAAACTATTAACTCCTAATCCGCCATTAACCCACATCGCAACAAACCTTAAAAAAAATAAAAAAATAAACCGCCAAACCCACACAACGCAATAATCCTAATAAAACTATTAACCCCTTATCCGCCAAACCTCCACAACGCAAGTACCCTAATTACCCTATTAACCCCTAATCTGCCAAACCCCCACAATGCAAATAACTAATTAAATTACTAAACCCCCTAACCTAACACCTCCTAAATTAACCCCAATTACCTAAATTAAAAAATACTAAATTACAATTAAAATAAAAAGCTAACATTACTTAAAAATAAAAAATAAAAAAATTTAACTAATCTAACTAATAAAAAAAATAAAAAAAAGTCTAACATTACCTAAAATAATAAACCAAATTATCAAAAATAAAAAAATTAATCCTAATCCTTATGAAAATCCTTATGAAAATAAAAAAGCCCCCCCAAAATAACCCCCCCTAATCTAATGCTAAACTACCAATATCCCTTATAAGGGCTTTTTGTAGGGCATTGCCCTAAGTTAAACAGCTCTTTTACCTTAAAAAACACTAAGTCCCCCCTCTAACAGTAAAACCCCCCACCCCCAAATCCTAAACTACCCAATACCCCTAAAGGAGCATTTGTATGGGCATTGCCCTTAAAAGGGCACTCAGCTCTTTTAAGAGAGCCCAATAAATCCCTAATCCCTAATCTAAAAAAAAAAACAAGCCCCCAAAAAAGTAAAAAAAAAAATCCTAAATCTACCCCCCAAATAGGTACTCACTGTTCCTGAAGTCCGGCGGAGAAGGTCCTGTTCCAGGCGGTGGTGAAGTCTTCTTCCAAGCGGCCGACATCTTCTTCAATGCGGGGACCACTTCCTTCTTCATCCAGGACCTTCTGAACTGCAAACTGTAATCATAGACATTGTTTACAATATACAGTCTGTGTAGTATACGGATGTTCTAGTTGTGTTTGTTCTCTGTAAAGCCCTGTGATTTTAACACGTTTTAATAAATAGCTTTAACATCTGAGTTAACTTCTATCTGCTCCTGCTGGAGTCTCCCATTTGCTTTTATATCTAGAGCTTAATGTGAAGCTCTGCAGTATGTGAGTATACAACGTACATGTGACATTAACCCTGTAGTCTCACAGGACTTCACCATTGACAGCATTGATCTGTTTTATTTGAGGTTAACCCTTGGAGTTCAACTGCAGCATTTATTTCCACTGAGAAGTAATCCCTGGGATCACTTATGCACATTTGGAGTTTTGGACATATCCTTTTTGCACTAACACATTGGTTTTTGTTTGATTTATTATTGTTTGTGTTGAACAGGTTAATAATTTTCTTTTTGTAGATTAGCAAGCATATTGCAAGTTTAAAGCAAAAAGCACATATGCAAAATACTCAGGTGCGCTAACTTCAGGACTTATCGTGACCACACTAACTTCTTCTCCCCACAGACTTCTATAGGGTACAGTAAAGAAAGCCTTTTCATTTTATCGCTGGCACTCTAACCCAACACTGCGCTAGACTAACTGAGCTAAAGCCGAAGGTGCGTTAGGAACACTTGAAATTCTTATGTTCTTCACTAGAAGAAAATGTTCTTTTTATTTCTAAATACATATTGTTATATATACAGTTCATGATTATTTTATTTCAAATATATATATATATATACAGTATATATATACAGTATTTATATACAGTATATACAAATGTATCTATATGAATATATACAGATATATAGATGCATGTAAAGATATATATATATATATATATATATATATATATTGTACTTACAGATATATATATATATATATATATATACACATATATATATATATTTAAATTTAAAAAGTGATAAATATAGGAATGTCAAGTATTTCTAAATAACACACATAAAAATATTAAAATTAATATGGCATGTTTAAAGTATTTGATTGGGAAGGGCTCAAAAATGTATATATATGTATATATATATATATATATATATATATATGTTTTTATATGTGTATGTATATATACTGTATGTATATATATATATATATATATATATATATATATATATATATATATATATATATATATATATATATATATATATATATATATATATATATATTACTCCATGTCTCCCAAATAGACACAAGATGTTCGGTAGTAAACAGTCCTTTTAAAAGACTAGTTGCCCCCAGTATACACACAAACTACTTATAGCTGTCACAGTAGGCAATCACCATGAGCACAGTATGGCAAGTAACAGTTCAATAGTCAGGTCTCTTAACATGCGTCTTACCAAGATATCAGGGCCGTTTCTAGGGGCGGGCAGACCGGGCAGTGGCCCGGGGTGCATTAGGGAGCAGTGGGGAGCACTTTAAAAAAAAGTGGGATTGTGTTAAAGTGGCAGTGCTTGCTTGCTTAATAAACTACTGGGATAGCAAAGGTTAAAATACACAGATCACAAGCATATACATTCAAATATATATATATATATATATATATATATATAAGGAAGCTGTTATGTTAATTGGCTACATTGGATGGCAATCATACTAATGGAGCAACAAGATCACAAAGGGGGCGTGTTAAGACCGGATAACTACTTAGGGCTAGATTTATCAAAGCCATTATCCTTTAATCCCGCCCAAAATAGCGCATACGACCTGATCATCATATTCATCACAGCACTCTGCGCCTATAATTGCGCAAATCTGAAATAAACTTCTTTGCACTCCGCGTGCATTCGCCTAGGCGCACAGGTGCGCTCCCGAGTGCAACAATATACATTAGTAATAGGCGTAATTTAACAGCCCGACCTACAAATACACCCAGTTTCTTATTTATCATTGCTTTGCGCCCATAGGGAACTGCAATTTCGGCTTCAATTGCGTGTTGTATATTTCGCCATACAGACTGAGGCGAATACCATTATAATACATGCTTTTACATCTTGTGATGCAGTACTTTCTTCTTTTAACTAATTTTTCAAAGGCTCAGCGCCAAGAAGAGACTGTTATTGCGAGAAATTTGCACTTCCACTGGCGCATATGGGTACCAACGTTTTATATATATATCGATATTTTAATATATTTATTTTTGCGATCTTAAATTATCAACAAATATCAAAAACAGCACACAAACATTATATAATATAAATATAAGCTAAGTATTAACTTAAAAAACGCTTTTTTAATAATCAAAACATGGCGGCGTAAATATTTATAGGGATGTACTGTGATAAATAGGGAGTAAATGCCGTTTCCGACAGGCGAAATTTATCATTATTACGCCCCAGCTTGCCTGCGCAAAGTTACGTCTATTTTTATGATAAATTCAGGCGCACATGTGCGCTTCTCCAGAGGCGAGCTGGGGCACAGTTACAGGCGAAGCACATACAGAGTTCGCCTAGCCTTTGATAAATCTAGCCCTTAGAGCTAAAACTGAAAGTAAAAAGGAGAGGAATCACTCTGAGGAAAGCAGTCTCCTATCTCACTGATCTGTGTCACTAAAGAGGTGATGTTTTATGCATATGACAAATTATTCATGGTCTTTACATAATTATATGCACATATTTTTTCGTTTTACTGAGCTAATTAAAAAAAGGTGCTTTATAAAAATTGGGTTTTCACATGCTAAGGAACAGGTTTTCTGTTAAAGGGACACTGAACCCAATTTTTTTGTTTCGTGATTCAGATAATGCAATTTTAAGCAACTTTCTAATTTACTCCTATTATCAATTTTTCTTCGTTCTCTTGCTAACTTTATTTGAAAAAGAAGGCATCTAAGCTTTTTTTATGGTTCAGACCTCTGGACAGCACATTTTTATTGGTGGAGGAATTTATTCACCAATCAGCAAGGACAACCCAGGTTGTTCACCGAAAATGGGCCGCAATCTAAACTTACATTCTTGCATTTCAAATAAAGACACCAAGAGAATGAAGAAAATTTTATAATAGGAGTAAATTAGAAAGTTGCTTAAAATTGCATGCTCTATCTGAATCACGAAAGAAAACATTTGGGTTCAGTGTCCCTTTAAGGACTGTTGAATAAAAAAAAAATCTTTTTGACATTATGCCTTTTTTTTAAATGTATTTACTTATTGTTTACAAATGCTTAATAGTGATGGGTGTGTGTATGTGTCATTTACTCCATAATGACAATGGCAAGTTTTCACAAACTCACATGTGAGTGCTTGTGTCTGCCATTACTGCCTGAGTGTGTGTGTGTGTGCCTATCTATCCCTGCCTGTGTGTGTGTGTCTGCTATTACTGCCTGAGTGTGTGTATGCCTATCTATCCCTACCTGTTTGTATGTATCTGCCTATTACTGCCTGAGTGTGTGTGTGTGTGTGTGTGTATGCCTATCTATCCAGGCCTGTGTGTGCATGTCTCTGTCTATTACTGCCTGTGTGTGCATGTCTCTGTCTATTACTGACTGTGTGTGCATGTCTCTGTCTATTACTGTCTGTGTGTGAATGTCTTTGTCTATTACTGTCTGTGTGTGCATGTCTCTGTCTATTACTGCCTGTGTGTGCATATGTCTGTCTATTACTGCCTGTGTGTGCATGCCTGTCTATTACTGCCTGTGTGTGAATGTCTCTGTCTATGACTGCCTGTGAGTGCATGTCTCTGTCTGTTACTGCCTGTGTGTGCATGTCTCTGTCAATTACTGCTTGAGTGTGCAGACTGTGCATGTCTGTCTATTACTGCCTGTGTGTGTGAATGTCTCTGTCTATTACTGTCTGTGTGTGCACGTCTGTCTGTTACTGCCTGTGTGTGCATGTCTCTGTCTATTACTGCCTGTGAGTGCATGTCTCTGTCTATTACTGTCTGTGAGTGCATGTCTCAGTCTATTACTGTGTGTGAGTGCATGTCTCAGTCTATTACTGTGTGTTAGTGCATATCTCTGTCTATTACTGTCTGTGAGTGCATGTCTCAGTCTATTACTGTGTGTGAGTGCATGTATCTGTCTATTACTGGCTGTGAGTGCATGTATCTGTCTATTACTGTCTGTGTGTGCATGTATCTGTCTATTACTGGCTGTGTGTATAGTATATTTGAAAAATAAAGAGCTATTACAGTTCTTTATCAAATTATTTATGTGCAAAAATCTCCTAGACTTTAATAGTGAATTTTGTAAATAATTGTATAGGACCCCAAAATATCTTACCTGATGACTTCTTTTGCAAAGTTCAACTTTAAAGTCTATTGGAAGTTTTGTAGATACATTTTGGATAAGAATTTAAAGGGATTGATATGCATTAAACAAATAAATATGCATAGCTATAAGAAAAATATAAATATAATGGCAATTAGTAAAAGATATAAAGATATTTTTAGATAATATCAATGTATTCGGAAAAAAACATTGCAGTAGAAAAAGGACATATTTAAAGGGATCGGAAAGTCAAAATTAAACTTTCTTAATTCAGAATACACCGACATTTTTTAAGACAATTCTATTATTCTTGTTCTCTTGGTATCCATTGTTGAAAAGCATACATACATATCCTTAGCAGCAGCAATGCAATACAAGGAGCTAACTGGTGGTTGGCCGCAACTCGCATTTGTCTCTTGTCATTTGCTCACCAGATGTGATCAGCTAGGTCCCAGTAGTGCACTGCTGCTTTGGAGCTGACCTCTAAATGACAGAGTGACATGCAAGGTCTAGGAGGGGGACTTTAAAATCTGTGAGGGGGGCGCATTTTGGAATTTTGCCCTGGGAGCCAGATTCTCTAGAAATGGCCCTGCAAGATGTACACACTTAGATCATGAACCTGCTTACCTCGAAACGGCTTTCTATGCTTAATGCCGGAGTTCATGTGTGCCATCAAGCCATGGCTGGAGACATGCCGCACCCATCTGCGTCTCCTTTGTGCGTTTCCTTATTTGCTGTTTGTGTTGTGGGTAGCTGATTGGTGCTCCTCTTTAGACGTCACAAACCAGACACGCTATCCAATATTTAGAGTGCTGAGACTCTAATCAAGTAAGTGATTGGAATCCAGAAATTTGCAAAAGAACCGGTGAATCTCAAGGCACTTGTATATAAAAAAGCCTTGACTCACAAATGAAACAAGCCTTCATACACATATATGTATGTGTATACATGCATATTTACACCTATAAACACATAAATGCACTTGTATACACATAACAGACATGTATACATACACATATTTAGACCTATATAATATATATATATATCTATATCAAAGCTGCATCCAGGTGGATTCCGAAAATGGCAGGGTGGTGAAAGAATCCACCCTGTCATTTTCTGAATCCACCGGGATGCAGGGAAGGCAAACGGAGCATTATAAAAACAAAAACTAACCGCCCGCAATAAGTGTTAAAGAATAAAACCTTACCGCCAGCAATAAGTATTAAAAAATAACTAACCGCCCACAATAAGTATTAATAAAAAAATCTAACCGCCCGCAATAAGTATTAATAAAAAAAATCTAACCGCCCGCAATAAGTATTAAGAAAAAAAAAAAATCAACTACCTAATAAAATTATTAACCCCTAAACTTGCCAACCCCAACATCGCAAACTACCTAATACATCTATTAACTCCTAAACCGCCATTAACCCACATCACTAATTAACCTAAGAATTCTATTAACCCCTAAACTGGCAA
Organism: Bombina bombina; assembly: GCF_027579735.1. Lineage (NCBI taxonomy): Eukaryota > Metazoa > Chordata > Amphibia > Anura > Bombinatoridae > Bombina > Bombina bombina. The sequence goes on along the minus strand of NC_069501.1, from coordinate 757,955,149 downwards.
ACCCCACAACGCAAATAATCAATCACTAAGCCCCTAACCTAATACCCCCTAAATTAACCCCATTACATAAATTAAAATAATCCTAAATTACAATTAAAATAAAAAACCTAACATTACTTTACAAATAAATACCGCCGGTATTTGGAGTCATTCAAAAAAGGGTCTAACGCTCACTTTTCAGCCGCGACTTTTCCATACCGCAGATCCCCTTACGTCAATTGCGTATCCTATCTTTTCAATGGGATCTTTCTAACTCCGGTATTTAGAGTCGTGGCTGAAGTGAGCGTTAGAATTCTAACGACAAAACTCCAGCCGCAGAAAAAAGTCAGTAGTTAAGAGCTTTTTGGGCTAACGCCGGTTTATAAAGCTCTTAACTACTGTGCTCTAAAGTACACTAACACCCATAAACTACCTATGTACCCCTAAACCGAGGCCCCCCCACATCGCCAACACTCGATTAATTTTTTTTTAACCCCTAATCTGCCGACCGCCACCTACGTTATCCTTATGTACCCCTAATCTGCTGCCCCTAACACCGGCCACCCCTATATTATATTTATTAACCCCTAATCTGCCCCCCCGCCGCCAGCTACATTATAGCTATGTACCCATAATCTGCTGCCCTAACATAGCCGACCCCTATATTATATTTATTAACCCCTAACCTGCCCCCCACAACGTCGCCGCCACCTACCTACAATAATTAACCCCTAATATGCCGACCGCAAAGAGCCGCCACCTACATTATAGCTATGTACCCCTAATCTGCTGCCCCTAACACCGCCGACCCCTATATTATATTTATTAACCCCTAATCTGCCCTCCCTAACATCGCCGACACCTAACTTCAATTATTAACCCCTAATCTGCCGACCGAATCTCGTCGCTATTCTAATAAATGTATTAACCCCTAAAGCTAAGTCTAACCCTAACACTAACACCCCCCTAAGTTAAATATAATTTAAATCTAACGAAATAAATTAACTCTTATTAAATAAATTATTCCTATTTAAAACTAAATACTTACCTGTAAAATAAACCCTAATATAGCTACAATATAAATCATAATTATATTATAACTATTTTAGGATTTATATTTATTTTACAGGTAACTTTGTATTTATTTTAACCAGGTACAATAGCTATTAAATAGTTAATAACTATTTAATAGCTAAAATAGTTAAAATAATTACAAAATTACCTGTAAAATAAATCCTAACCTAAGTTACAATTAAACCTAACACTACACTAGCAATAAATAAATTAAATAAAATACCTACAATTACCTACAATTAAACCTAACACTACACTATCAATAAATTAATTAAATACAATACCTACAAATAACTACAATGAAATAAACTAACTAAAGTACAAAAAATAAAAAAGAACTAAGTTACAAAAAATAAAAAAATATTTACAAACATAAGAAAAATATTACAACAATTTTAAACTAATTACCCCTACTCTAAGCCCCCTAATAAAATAACAAAGCCCCCCAAATTAAAAAATGCCCTACCCTATTCTAAATTACAAAAGTTCAAAGCTCTTTTACCTTACCAGCCCTGAACAGGGCCCTTTGCGGGGCATGCCCCAAGAAATTCAGCTCTTTTTCCTGTAAAAAAACACATACAATACCCCCCCCCCAACATTACAACCCACCACCCACATACCCCTAATCTAACCCAAACCACCCTTAAATAAACCTAACACTAAGCCCCTGAAGATCTTCCTACCTTGTCTTCACCTCACCGGGTATCACCGATGCGTCCTGGCTCCAAAATCTTCATCTAAGCCCAAGCGGGGGCTAGACATCCATCATCCAACAGCTGAAGAAGTCCAGAAGAGGCTCCAAAGTCTTCATCCTATCCGGGAAGAAAAGTAGATCCTGACCGGCAACCATCATCTTCCAAGCGGCATCTTCTATCTTCATCCGATGAGGACCGGCTCCATCTTGAAGACCTCCACAGCGGACCCATCTTCTTCCGACGACGACTTCCCGACGAATGACGGTTCCTTTAAGGGACGTCATCCAAGATGGCATCCCTCGAATTCCGATTGGCTGATAGGATTCTATCAGCCAATCGGAATTAAGGTAGGAAAATTCTGATTGGCTGATGGAATCAGCCAATCGGAATCAAGTTCAATCCGATTGGCTGATCGGATCAGCCAATCGGATTGAACTTGATTCTGATTGGCTGATTCCATCAGCCAATCAGAATTTTCCTACCTTAATTCCGATTGGCTGATAGAATCCTATCAGCCAATCGGAATTCGAGGGACGCCATCTTGGATGACGTCCCTTAAAGGAACCGTCATTCGTCGGGAAGTCGTCGTCGGAAGAAGATGGGTCCGCGGTGGAGGTCTTCAAGATGGAGCCGGTCCTCATCGGATGAAGATAGAAGATGCCGCTTGGAAGATGATGGTTGCCGGTCCGGATCTACTCTTCTTCCCGGATAGGATGAAGACTTTGGAGCCTCTTCTGGACTTCTTCAGCTGTCGGATGATGGATGTTTAGCCCCCGCTTGGGCTTAGATGAAGATTTTGGAGCCAGGACGCATCGGTGATACCCGGTGAGGTGAAGACAAGGTAGGAAGATCTTCAGGGGCTTAGTGTTAGGTTTATTTAAGGGGGTTTGGGTTAGATTAGGGGTATGTGGGTGGTGGGTTGTAATGTTGGGGGGGGGTATTGTATGTGTTTTTTTACAGGAAAAAGAGCTGAATTTCTTGGGGCATGCCCCGCAAAGGGCCCTGTTCAGGGCTGGTAAGGTAAAAGAGCTTTGAACTTTTGTAATTTAGAATAGGGTAGGGCATTTTTTATTTTGGGGGGCTTTGTTATTTTATTAGGGGGCTTAGAGTAGGTGTAATTAGTTTAAAATTGTTGTAATATTTTTCTTATGTTTGTAAATATTTTTTTATTTTTTGTAACTTAGTTGTTGTTTATTTTTTGTGCTTTAGTTAGTTTATTTCATTGTAGTTATTTGTAGGTATTGTATTTAATTAATTTATTGATAGTGTAGTGTTAGGTTTAATTGTAGGTAATTGTAGGTATTTTATTTACTTTATTTATTGCTAGTGTAGTGTTAGGTTTAATTGTAACTTAGGTTAGGATTTATTTTACAGGTAATTTTGTAATTAGTTTAACTATTTTAGCTATTAAATAGTTCTTAACTATTTAATAGCTATTGTACATGGTTAAAATAAATAAAAAGTTACCTGTAAAATAAATATAAATCCTAAAATAGCTATAATATAATTATAATTTATATTGTAGCTATATTAGGATTTATTTTACAGGTAAGTATTTAGCTTTAAATAGGAATAATTTATTTAATAAGAGTTAATTAATTTCGTTAGATTTAAATTATATTTAAGTTAGGGAGGTGTCAGTGTTAGGGTTAGACTTAGCTTTAGGGGTTAATACATTTATTAGAATAGCGGTGAGCTCCAGTCGGCAGATTAGGGGTTAATGTTTGAAGTTAGGTGTCGGCGATGTTAGGGAGGGCAGATTAGGGGTTAATACTATTTATTATAGGGTTAGTGAGGCGGATTAGGGGTTAATAACTTTATTATAATAGCGGTGCTGTCGGCAGATTAGGGGTTAATAAGTGTAGGCAGGTGGAGGCGACGTTGTGGGGGGGGCAGATTAGGGGTTAATAAATATAATATAGGGGTCGGCGATGTTAGGGCAGCAGATTAGGGGTACATAGGGATAATGTAAGTAGCGGCGGTTTACGGAGCGGCAGATTAGGGGTTAATAATAATATGCAGGGGTCAGCGATAGCGGGGGCGTCAGATAAGGGGTTAATAAGTATAAGGTTAGGGGTGTTTAGACTCGGGGTACATGTTAGAGTGTTAGGTGCAGACGTAGGAAGTGTTTCCCCCTAGCAAACAATGGGGCTGCGTTAGGAGCTGAACGCGGCTTTTTTGCAGGTGTTTTTTTTCAGCTCAAACAGCCCCATTGTTTCCTATGGGGGAATCGTGCACGAGCACGTTTTTGAAGCTGGCCGCTTCCGTAAGCAACTCTGGTATCGAGAGTTGCAGTGGCGTTAAATATGCTCTACGCTCCTTTTTTTGGAGCCTAACGCAGCCATTCTGTGGACTCTCAATACCAGAGTTATTTTAAAGGTGCGGCCAGAAAAAAGCCAGCGTTAGCTACGCGGGGGTCGTTACCGACAAAACTCTAAATCTAGCCGAAAGAAAACTAAGTTTAAAAGTAATCTAAAATTACAAAATATAAAAAGTCTAATATTACACAAAATAATAAACCAAATTATCCAAAATAAAAAAATTAAACCTAATCCCTATGAAAATAAAAAAGCCCCCCAAAATAAAAACACCCCCTAATCTAAGAATAAACTACCAATAGCCCTTAAAATGGCTTTTTGTAGGGCATTGCTCTTTTACATTAAAAATAAACCAAGTCCCCCCTAACAGTAAAACCCCCACCCACCAAACCCCCAAAATAAAAAAAACCTAACACTAAAAAAAACTAAACTACCCATTGCCCCTAAAGGGGCATTTTTATGGGCATTTCCCTTAAAAGGGCATTCAGCTCTTTTATTCCCTTTAAAAGGGCATTCAGCTGATTTACAGCGCCCAAATCCCTAATCTTAAAAATAACCCCCCTCCAAAAAAAAAAAAAACGAACACTAAGCCCCATATAGGTACTCATGGTTCCTGAAGTCTGACGGAGAAGGTCTTCTTCCAGACGGGTCCATCATCTTCTATCTTCATCCACAGCGAAGGTGGCGCAGAGCAGAGGTGTGGAGCAGTCTTCCCAGATGTGGTGATCCTCAGTGGCGGTCCTTGGCGGCAGCGCTCCTCGGCGGCGTGGAAGCTCCTCTTCATGCGATCGTCCGCCACACACTGAAAATTGAATGCAAGGTACCCCATATTTATTGGGGTATCTTGCATTCCTATTGGCTGATATTTTAAAATCAGCCAATAGGATGAGAGCTAATGAAATCTTATTGGTTAATTTGAAAAGCCAATAGAATTTCAGTAGCTCTAATCCTATTGGCTGATTTCAACATTTTTAGCCAATAGGAATGCAAGGTACCCCAAATTGATCGCGGTACCTTGCATTCAATCTTCAGTCTATGATGGACATCGGATGAAGTGGAGCCTCCATGCTGCCGAGGAATGCCTCCGTCGCCGATGACCGCACCAAGGACTGCGGCTGCCGCCTCCGAGGGCCACCACTGAGGATTCAGGCATCAGGAGCACAGCTATGCACCTCTGCTCTGCGCTGCTTTCACTCCGGATGAAGATAGAAGATGATGAATCCGTCTGGAAGAAGACCTTCTCCGCTGGACTTCAGGAACAGTGAGTATCTATTTTGGGCTTAGGTTTAGGCCTTTTTATTTTAATTTTTGGGGTGTTTTTTTTTAGATTAAGGTTTTTTTGGGCTTGAAAAAGAGCTGATTGCCATTTTGAGGGCAGTAAAAGAGCTGAATACCCATACAAATGCCCCTTTAGGAGCAATGGGTAGTTTAGTTTTGTTTAGTGTTAGTTTTTTTTATTTTGGGGGTTTTTACTGTTAGGGGGGATTTAGCATTTTTTAGAGGTAAAAGATCTGTTTAATGTAGGGCAATGCCCTACAAAATGCCCTTTTAAGGGCTATTGGTAGTTTAGTATTAGAGTAGCGGGTGTTTTTATTTGGGGGGGATTTTTTATTTTTATAGGGGTATTAGTTTAGGTTTACATTTTTTTATTTTGGATACCTTTGTTTATTTTTCTGTCATTTTTTTTTGCTGCTTTAGCTTGGGGGGGGGTTTGTAGTTTTTAAACATAGACTGCCCTCTGGACAGGCTTATTGCCTAGTATATATATATATACACAGATTCAAGCCCTTTCAAGGCAAACACTTTGCCATATACCATATCCCTTTTTACCCTTTTACAACCTTTTTTTATCAATATTAAAATATGATATTTTTTATTAAAAAGTTATATATATGAGTGTAATACTTTATTTGAATGTCTTTATAGGTGTTTTGTGAAAAAATGTTTTTAACCCTTACACTTTACTTCAGGACTCAAGTCACTATAAATATTCTATCGCAGTTTCGGCTTGAGTGCAACCTTTAACTTTCAAATTGTAATATGAGTGCTATTTAGCATAGACAAGAAAAGAAATGGAGCACCGAGTCCAGCAGGGGGAATTAAAAAGTTAAATGCTTTATTATTTAGTTCCAAAAAACATGTAGTTAGGGTCCAATGTCCCCTGGGGTAAAAACTGTTGATGGAGGTAAAAAAGAACATCAGGCTAACATGTTTCGGCTCCCATGCCGTAATCTTAGCCGCATGTAAAACAAATCACATAGCTAGCACTTAAAATACCTCCCTTCCCTTGCCATTGGTTGTGGGATACACCCCCCCCAAACACTTGTACCAATGGAAATACAGTATAATTCTGAGGTTCCTACTGGCTGAGTTACTCACACCTTGAATCTACTGAACCAATCAGAAATTACCTGTAGCGAAACTTTCTTACTTTACTGCGCTCACTAACAGTACCGTAACAGCCTCTTATTCAAAAATACTTTCTTGCTGGGTACTGTATATACATTCGTGACCCTCCTCTGACACTTATTTTGCTATGTATACCACGCTAAATTGTATACTAATGCTGCTAAACTGCTGTTGGAGGCGCCCATGGACTAAGCCCAATAAACGTGAAGAGCGCACTTCTCACCTCTTTACAGTTTTTCTAATGCTAAATCGCATTTGTGCATAGAGAAATATGTAAGTTAGGATAACGGGAACTGTGCCCCTGGACTGTAAGCCTGCGAATGTGCTATATTCTGACCATAATTTGCCTTAAGCTATTGGTAATAGAGGGTTTGAAGAAACCAGTTACAATTTATATTCATCTTGACCGCACACCCTATGTAAGTTCACTTATGTTTGTAACATCCACAAAGGCATATATTGCTGACATAAACAAGGGGTGATGACAATATAAATATAAAAAATAGATAAAGAATAAATAATAACAACAATAATGCTGACAAACCATATTTTTAGATTCTAAGATTGGGTATTAAGGTGGTAATTAAAAACCCTGAACTCCTCCAGAGTGCTTTGATGAATCTAGTTTTATCTACATTATATTTACAGTAGTCACAATATACTTCAATAAATCCAATAATATTTCTGGTATAAAATCCCAAAGCTACAGGAACTGGGACTTAGGGAATCCGCTATACATATTTATAGCCTGGGTAATGTAGTTTCTAAATGCCCCAATGTACCAATTATTAATTACTGTTTATTATCCATTACCCAAAATATAAATGTCAAGATCCCCTCGCCTGGAGTCTCACAGCTTTGTGGGGACCCTAACCTCGTAGTCTATCCGATTACCAAAAGTTAATGAGGTCAAATTCCAAATTGAGGCCTACTGGAATCCTTGTTTTCAATTTGAATATCCAGTAGGCCTCCCTCTCTCCTAGTTTTCTAATTCTGTCTTCTCCCTTCTTGACAGGGGGGACTTTTTCTATAATGTTCCACTTAAAACTACTCACATCCTTGTTGTGAAATTGTGAGAAGTGATTAATTAGCGGTGTAGTGAGGGTCCATGCTCTAATATCAGCCAGGAGCACTCTGATTCTGGCCCTGGCTTCTATTGTGCTGAGGCCTACATATTGTAATGCACATTGATTGCAGGAAATCACATATATTATGTAGGTAGACCTGCAATTGAGGCACAGTTTAATTGGGTGTCTTTCACCTGTCGCGAGACATTCAAAGCTGTCCCCTAGTTGTACTTTGGCACATGCTAAACATGCTTGGTAATTACAACGATACATCCCATTGAACTGGAGCCAAGATGATGTATTGACGGTATTCCTTTCTATTCTGGTGGGGTCTACCATATTGCCAACAGTTCTGCCCCTTTTATAGGCAAACCTAACACCCTTTGCCACCGTGTCTGCTAACCCATCATCAGCTGTAAGTAAAGGTAGATGTTTCCTGATTATTTTGCATATTTGAGGGTATTGTTGAGAATACTCTGTGATGAAGACAACTTTATTATCTCTTATCCTTTCCCTTCTCTTTGTTACTCGGTCTTGCAGCAACTGATTCCTGTCAATGGACCTTACTTGACGTCTAGCCCCCAAAATGGTTGATCTCCTGTACCCTCTCTCTTCCAATCTCCTAGTCAGATCATCAGCCTGTTTTTCATATTCCCTCTCTGAGCTGCAATTTCTCTTAAGGCGTATGAATTGGCCTTGGGCCACACCCTTAAAAACCCTTTGGGGATGGCTGCTGTTGGCGTGGAGAAGGGAGTTTCCAGAGATTGGTTTCCTGAAGACCCTTGTTTCTACTGGCTTGTTGGGTAATCCTATCAATCTATTTAGCATAGTCGTGATATCCATTGTAAAGTATAGGTTGCGCTATATCGATGTCGGCTGCGCTAGCCCTTCTCTGATAAATGGAATTTATAATGGACTTGTATCATCAAGTTGTGCGCTAATGTTAGTGCGGTCGACCGAAACTGCTTAACACGTCCAGCGCTATAATTAGCACGCCACTTGTAATCTGGCCCCTTTCTATAAACATATCTGAAATGGAAGCAATATTTTAGATGTAGTTTATTTCATCAGTTGTAATGAAGACAGACTGTAACTTACTTTTTTAATGTAGCGCTGAAATTCTAATATCCCCCGCTCTGGCCGTCCACTTCAAAACTATTTTATTTTGGTGTGATTCTGTTTTTTACTGTTCACCAATTGGCAAAATAATTTGTGTGAATGCCGTATGACAAGAGTACCGACTGGCCGGAGCACAGGGTATAAGAGTTTGAAGTTGCAGACTGTCTTAATTACAACTGATGAATTCAAATCAATAGAAAATATTTTTTTTTAAAATGACAACAGGGGCACCACATGGCCAAGTACACTCTGTGCATTCACTCAGTAAACGTAACACACTCACATGTGGTTGAGCACACACAGGTGCTGAAAACGCATGCTGGGACTTCTCGGACACCCAGCTGACTGATCTCCCATGGCAGCAGGAGTTTAGGATCTCAAAATTTCACTAGCAGTCATCGGTTGTTCAATGCTCAATTCTCATACACAGAAAGGTATAGCAAACAGTGGCAAGAGTGTCTAGCAATATAAAAGTGGTTTATTAAAAAACTTTGTAAAACAAGCATTTTTCAGTCCTAAAGCTGTTTCATCAGGCTATTCTAGTTTGTATTCAAAATATTTATACTGTTTATAGAAAGGGGAACGTTTAACATCACTTTATTGTCCCTATAACATTTTTTCATGCCAAAAAATATCATGTTAAAATAGTGTTTTTCATATGCATTTTAGAACTTTCAGTCCCTTTAAAATCTATTTGTCACCTTTTTTCTTACTGTCTCAGATAAACACGTTTTATGAAAGCCTTGGTAAACTGCAGTTCTAATCAATGTTTATCTGCAATAAAATAAAGAACCAGTAAATGAAAGTATCCTGCCAACTAAATCTCAAATCAGATATTGATCATCCTGTAGTTTGCTGACTTTGTCAAGTTTAATGAACTATAATAATGAATTTGAATAAGGTTGTGAAGTAAATGTTTGGCTTCATCTTATTTTACAACTTGTCTTATCTCTTAGTCTTCCAGAAACTGAGTTATATGTGTTGCAGAATTACAACTATGCAAACAAGAAGATATAACGCTAAACTGAGTGCGTAATACCCAATTAGAAACCACTCTGATTAAACTTCTGGATACACAGGAGCATCATCGATAAAGACAACCAAGTAATATATTAACTTGACACGGCGGTCACGTAAGTTACTTCACCCTCACCTCAGCACAATAACCCTTCTTTTCTTATTAAAGAATTACCTTTTCTTGAAGGCGGAAGACCTCTGCTTCCCATAGGACAGGCTCACCTTGATGCAGATGGGAGGGCGGCTACGCTGGAAAGCACAACCGCCAAACTCTATCCAGCTCCAGTACAGCTACATGCGAGTGCGGGACTTACTGGTCGGACTGACGTAAGCTATTCCTCTACCAATCCTCGTTTCCACTTGGTGGGTGTTCAGTATCCAAACCGGGCTCTTGGTTAGAACTAAATGCCGATATTCACTGGGACTTTAGAAAAAGAGCTCCTCAACTCTTAGAAAATAAATGAAGAAAAAATGTAGGCAAAGTCCCAGGAATGAATATATAAAAAATCCAAGTTTATTTAAACATAGCTAAAACATGAAAAAAAATATGAGTAAAAACATAGAACAGTCTAACGCGTTTCGGCTAGATTTTGCCGTAATCATAGACCATGTCTACTGTGTCTTTACAGAACCTTAAATACGTGTCTAATTACATGTTTATCTGTATCAGCTGAATACTTAACCCTTACATGCTTATGGAGCTAACACCTTGCTGCAGAGAGCTAGATAGAGATTGTCTTATACCTCTATTCAATTATATAAAATTTACACAATGCATAGAGATACATGTAGATAAACAAATACGATAAATACTTATAGAATCTTACAGATAAATATAACGTCCAACAACTGAAAATAAAAAAGTTGAACACTTCTTTAAACTTACACAATTTACATATCCTCTTATGTCATTATTGCATATAATGAATACAATGCACATTACTTTATCCTGACATCGCATAAACTTATTCATCAATAGACACTTTGAAAATAAAATAGATAAAATCCCCCCCCCCTTTTTTTTTTTTTCTATGATAAACATAGATTATGGATAGAGTACACCATATATACATAGGATGGAGTAAACCCAAAGACTAAGCCATAAACAGAAGACTACAACCTAAGGAACTATTTGGTATACATCTATATACAAACATACTGGTGTAATGATAATAATAATAATTATTCTTAAAAAATAATAAATAAGGAGTTATAAACACCGATTAAAATATATATATATATATATATATATATATATATATATATATATATATATATATATATATATATATATATATATATAGATGTATACATCAGTTACAAAGAATACTCAGTTAGATACATTTTCTTACTCCCAGAAATTAACAAGATCAAACTCTGAGTTATATCCATTGGGGATTTGGATATCTATGCAGCTAAATACGTTCATGTATTTTGATGGGAAAATTTTAAAATGGTTAATAAAAATTTAAAGTTCTAATTTTTCCATATATTGGATTGAAGCATACCTTACAGCGATGCCTACATAAGCAAATGATGCCCTTTCTCTTCCATCAAAAAATCAATAAAGAAGTGGGTAAGTGTATATATAAGGACTCAGCTGGTACATTTGTGAAACGCTGAGGGCTGTCAGTGTGAGATTGACTGAAATACTGAGCAGTTTAAAGAAAATGAGATGAGAATTCAATAGGGATCCAGATATTCACACAGACACGCAATGAGGCAATTTAAAAAAAATAAAAATCAGGTGCATCATGTTTCTGTATATAAAGATACAAGTCCATATAAAACATATAAAAATAATTTCTGGTAAAACTCTCTCCTAGTAATGTTCTCAGAGATATTCCTGTGACAAAGGTCATATAGCTCAGTAAATCCTTACAGAGCTGTTAGCCTTCCAGAAATGAAAAAGTGTGCACTGATTTGCATATCCAGTGACATTACAGAAAATAATGATACATACACTTGCAATAGACTTACCTGTTACATCCTCTTGTTAGGTGAGCTAGATCCTATGCAGTTCACTATAATTGAGCCACAATGGTGTGAGCACTAAAAATCCATTATTGCATTTATAGCAGATCAATCACCCTATTGCCAGATCACAAAATTCTACTGTCACTGCAGCCAGACTGCAAATGGTATGCTTTGTTATTAGGGGCATAGCCACATTAATATAGATAATCTTCATACGCAAAATCCTAATGCAGATGCATTTTTATAAAAATCAGGAATCAAAGTTCCTCTAGGGGGGCTAATATAGAAGGTCAATCTGTGTGATAATATAACACCCAGCTTATTATGTTGCTCAATAAATTTGACAGCCACAGTTTTTTATAAATACAAGCCATACGAGACAATAGTAGTGTAGTCACAATAGACTTATCTTATAGATCAAAAGTCCCACAATGTGGTGTGGCACAAGATGTGTAGAGTTTTGGTGTTTTCCTTGCTTTAAACCACCACAGCGGCTTCCTTCCTCTTTTTCTTTGGAAAATGCACTTAAATGTAGATACCTGGTATTCTGCTTTGTAAGATGCATTTTTATGTCTTCCTCTGAAAGGCAATAGCAGGGCTGTTTCTAGAGAATCTGGCTCCCAGGGAAAAATTCCAAAATGCGCCCCCCTCACAAATTCTAAAGTCCCCCTCCTAGACCTTGCATGTAACTCTGTCATTTAGAGGTCAGCTCCAAAGCAGCAGTGCACTACTGGGACCTAGCTGAACACAACTGGTGAGCAAATGACAAGAGACAAATGCGTGTTGCTGCTACCGGTCATTAAGTCTATCTGCAGCTGCACAACGCTCATAAGACTGGATCAGGTACTTTTTAATTTTCTACTTGCTGGCTTTGGGGGTTAACCTTGAACTTTTTACTGAACAACATGGGGCATGCTCGTTCTGTCTAAAGGGCACGCTCTGCAACCGATTGAAGAGGGGGAAAGAAGGAAAGAGAAAAGGGAGACTCCCTTGTTAACCCTGGGTCTCGGGGAACTAATTAAACCATTGGAACTGTGGCATCCAAGAGACATTAAGATCATTTAAGGTGGTGAAGCTCCGTGAAAATTTCTGGTGCTCTATGTGCCCTCAAACAATGTTTAAATAACTAGATTAGAAATGAATGATAATGGTGTAGAAGAATTTAGACCTGTTTAGCTGTATAAAGGTAGAGCACCAGAATGTGTAGGTCAACTGAGTGATTTAAAACCCCAGACGCAGGGTTGAATATTCAAACTAGCTGAGTTGAAGGGAAGGGAAGGAGGAAAAGGGGGAAAACAAGGGAAAATCTACGTAGTCGAGCTGAAGAAAAATCTTAAAGGGGCTAATTGAAGTTAACTTTTTCTCTCCTAGGTGACTGGGATAATATAATAACCTTTAGCTGTTACATATAAGCAAGATAAAGTACTAACTTTAAACCACTGTAAAACAGTAATTTGTATCAATACTAATATAACCTAATTTCTAAAGAGGCTACATTGTTTAGAGGACATAATGATACATTGTCTGCATACTCTGTAATGATATTACTATGGGGAGTGTGAAGTGAAACGGGTACATGCTTCTCCTAGGTGACAATTTCCGTATTTAATTATGCTGGGGGGCTGCCTATACCTGACATTACTCTGGATCGAAATATGATATAAGCAAATTGTTTTTGATCAACTAAATATATAGTTACTAACAACGTGAGGTAGATACTTGTGGAGTAACAGGCCCAACCTTGAAGTTTTTTGTTATTTTTGCAGACACAGCAGAAATCAGATCAGACAGCGTAGCAAAGTTAGCTACCCAGGATTAAAATAGCCAGAGATAAGCTTTTTATTTGCAAGCTAGCAAAACTAGTAAACCCAGTTGATAGGTAGCAGAGTATTTTGTTTTATAACATTCATATGCTAATCCACCAAAAATTTAGGAAAATAATTCCAAGCATCAGAGAAATGAAAACGCTGGGGAATTAAATCAATTCCAGTCAAAATCACTAAAAGGGCGTTACCTTTCCCTGTCTGGCTGATAAGATATTTTGCTATATTGATATTGAATGGGAAGTTAGAAAGATAATTGATTGGCTCACAGGTTCACAGGGAGTATAAAGAGAAGGGACTGGCCGGTTGGGAAGGGTGAATCAAAAAACAAGCAACTGGTAGTCAGGGTAGAAAAACTGTAAAATTTTAATCACTGTACAATATCAGTCTGTGCCTGCACTTATATAACCCCTTAACAACCGAGGACGTGCAGGGTACGTCCTCAAAAAAAAGGCAGTTAATGCCTGAGAACGTACCCTGCACGTCCTCGGTGTGGAAAACAGCTGGAAGCGATCCTGCTCGCTTCCAGCTGCTTTCCGGTTATTGCAGTGATGCCTCGATATGGAGGCATCCTGCAATAACCCCCCTTGGCCATCCGATGCAGAGAGAGCCACTCTGTGGCCCTCTCTGCACCGGACATCGGTGGCCGGTATCGTTGGTGGGTGGGAGCTTACGTGGGAGGCGGGTGGGCGGCCATCGATGTGCCCAGTGGAGTGGAGGGGGGCGGGATCGGGGGTGGGAGCGCGCACGGGAGCGCGCGCGTGCACGGGGGGCGGCGGGCGGGCGCGTGCACGGGGCGGGAGCGGGAGGGAACCGCTACACTACAGAAAAATCAAGTTTAAAAAGTACTTCAATTAACTTTTTGAAAGCTGTAAATAACAGCTAAGAGATGTGGAAGGGGTGGGGGGTTGATCTTGGGGGGGGGGAAGCTACACTGCAGAAAAGGGTTTTTATTTTTAAAAAAAGGCACATTATTCACTAAACTGGGTACTGGCAGACAGCTGCCAGTACCCAAGATGGCGCCCATTAAGGCAGAGGGGGAGGGTTAGAGAGCTCTTTGGTGGGGGATCAGTAAGGCTGGGGGCTAAGGGGGGATCCTACACAGCAGCATATGTAAATATGCTAAAAAAAAAAAAAAAAAAACAAATATAGCTTTTATTTTAGTACTGGCAGAGTTTCTGCCAGTACTTAAGATGGCGGGGACAATTGGGGGGTGGGGGAGGGAAGAGAGCTGTTTGGGAGAGATCAGGGGGTCTCATGTTTCAGGTGGGAGGCTGAGCTCTACACTAAAGCTAAAATTAACCCTGCAAGCTCCCTACAAGCTACATAATTAACCCCTTCACTGCTAGCCATAATACACGTGTGAAATGCAGCGGCATTTGGCGGCCTTCTAATTACCAAAAAGCAACGCCAAAGCCATATATGTCTGCTATTTCTGAACAAAGGGGATCCCAGAGAAGCATTTACAACCATTTGTGCCATAATTGCACAAGCTGTTTGTAAATGATTTCAGTGAGAAACCTAAAATTGTGAAAAATTTAATGTTTTTTTTAATTTGATCGCATTTGGCGGTGAAATGGTGGCATGAAATATACCAAAATGGGCCTAGATCAATACTTGGGGTTGTCTACTACACTACACTAAATCTAAAATTAACCCTAGAAGCTCCATAATTAACCCCTTCACTGCTGGGCATAATACACGTGTAGTGCGCAGTGGCATTTAGCAGCCTTCTAATTACTAAAAAGCAACGCCTTCACTGCTAGCCATAATACACGTGTGAAATGCAGCGGCATTTGGCGGCCTTCTAATTACCAAAAAGCAACGCCAAAGCCATATATGTCTGCTATTTCTGAACAAAGGGGATCCCAGAGAAGAATTTACAACCATTTAAGCCATAATTGCACAAGCTGTTTGTAAATAATTTCAGTGAGAAACCAAAAGTTTGTGAAAAAATTTGTAAAAAAGTGAACGATTTTTTGTATTTAATCGCATTTGGCGGTGAAATGGTGGCATGAAATATACCAAAATGGGCCTAGATCAATACTTTGGGATGTCTACTAAAAAAAATTATATACATGTCAATGGATATTCAGAGATTCCTGAAAGATATTAGTGTTCTAATGTAACTAGCGCTAATTTTGAAAAATAATGGTTTGGAAATAGCAAAGTGCAACTTGTATTTATGGCCCTATAACTTACAAAAAAGCAAAGAAGATGTAAACATTGGGTATTTCTAAACTCAGGACAAAATTTAGAAACTATTTAGCACGGGTGTTTTTTGGTGGTTGTAGATGTGTAACAGATTTTGGGGGTCAAAGTTAGAAAAAGTGTGTTTTTTTCAATTTTTTCCTCATATTTTATAATTTTTTTTATAGTAAATTCTAAGATATGATGAAAATAATGGTATCTTTAGAAAGTCCATTTAATGGCGAGAAAAACGGTATATAATATGTGTGGATACAGTAAATGAGTAAGATGAAAATTACAGCTAAACACAAACACCGCAAAAATGTAAAAATAGCCTTGGTCCCAAACGGACAGAAAATGGAAAAGTGCTGTGGTCATTAAGGGGATAATCAAACTATTTGTTTAAAGCGATATAGTTATGTTGGGATTTAAGGAGATATTGTGTGTAGGTTGTAATTAGGGATGGGCGAATGTTTCGCAACATTCGAAAAACGGCACGAATTTTAACACATTCGTTCGTTCGAATCGAATTTCGAATGTTTACATAACATTCTAACATTCGATTTTCGAATGTTCGGTTTCGAATTTTACGATTACATTTGAAAATATTCGAATTCGAAAAATTCGAATTTAGATTGTAATAGTATTTCTAATGCTTTTTCTTTAAATGTAATATTCGAATTATGCAATATTCGAATTCAAAAAATTCGAATTTAGATTGTAATAGTATTTCTAATGCTTTTTCTTTAAATGTAATATTCGAATTATGCAATATTCGAATTCGAAAAATTCGAATTTAGATTGTAATAGTATTTCTAATGCTTTTTCTTTAAATGTAATATTCGAATTATGCAATACGTGTATTCGAATTCGAAAAATTCGAATTTAGATTGTAATAGTATTTCTAATGCTTTTTCTTTAAATGTAATATTCGAATTATGCAATATTCGAATTCGAAAAATTCAAATTTAGATTGTAATAGTATTTCTAATGCTTTTTCTTTAAATGTAATATTCGAATTATGCAATATTCGAATTCGAAAAATTTGAATTTAGATTGTAATAGTATTTCTAATGCTTTTTCTTTAAATGTAATATTCGAATTATGCAATACGTGTATTCGAATTTGAAAAATTCGAATTTAGATTGTAATAGTATTTCTAATGCTTTTTCTTTAAATGTAATATTCGAATTATGCAATACGTGTATTCGAATTCGAAAAATTCGAATTTAGATTGTAATAGTATTTCTAATGCTTTTTCTTTAAATGTAATATTCGAATTATGCAATACGTGTATTCGAATTCGAAAAATTCGAATTTAGATTGTAATAGTATTTCTAAGGCTTTTAAATGTAATATTCGAATTTATTTATAAACATTCGAATTCGAAAGTGACATTCGAAAACTGTAAATAACATTTGATTTTTGAATTTTTAAGAATATTCGTTCTTATCGACATTCGAATTTAGAATTCGAATTTCGGTAATAACATTCGTTCTACATTCGAAATTCGAAAATTTGCACATTCGCCCATCCCTAGTTGTAATGTTTTATCAGTGGATACCCCTAAGAAATTTAAAATATGTTTTTTTTAGGAGGTAACCTTGAGACTTAGTGCTGATAAGGTTGGAGCTGATACAATATACTATTGGAGGTATAACAGGGTATAAATAATTGCATTAGTACGAGCAACTACACCTAGCTCTTTTGGGTAGTAGGTACTGGTGGAGTATTAGGGCTATCTTGCTGTTCTGGTTGTTACTCTGTTTATTTACAGTAGAACTTAGAGCAGCAAAGTTAGCTATTCAGTTCAATACACTTTTTAATAGGCACACACGGCATAGCCAGTAGAGTCTGGTAAAATCACTGGATAATATAGACTAAGAGAATTCAGAATATTAAGGTAGGGAGAGATTGTAGGCCTCCACGATTAGTGGGAGGATCCTTCCCTTCCTTGGATCTTCCCAAAAAGAATAATAATAACTCTGTTTTGGTAACAAAGTCAAGGTTGAAGGGACACTTATAAAAATAAACCCTTTCTTTCTGTGGCCAAACAGGTTACTCTTTCCTTAAGTTTGGCTGGTTGTGCAAGGCTAACTATTAAATAAGCGAATCAAAGGCAAGATATCTATATAACTGAAAGAAGCTTTTGGAGTAAATTACTGAGCACGGGTTCCCAGGAGGAGAGAAGGGGTCAAACCTAGACTCACTACCTTTAAAAGCACTTTTTTATATGTATTTTCGTAGTTAATTATTAAATAAATTTTTTGAGCACTCACTGAACATTGTCCATCACTAATAACACGTAAATTCCTCACATTCCTTCCCCTCACTCCCCCCAAGAAAGGGGGAAGGGGAAGCGGGGAATCCCCCCTTTTCTTCCTTTTTCCTTTTTTTTTTTTTTTTTTTTGCCCTCCCCCCCAAATTATCACTTAGATAAGTGTTAAGTAAGGGGTATATTCCCCAATCACAGGTTGGTTCACTGCACATGGATAAATTCCTAAATATTAACGGTAAAACCCCCTCTCCAACCATGGCGAACAAACATAGAGACAGGAAAACCAAAAGCTCAATAAATACCTCTGCAGATATCCATTTAGCTCCCAGCAACCTTACATACCCTGTTGACCCCTCTAACACACAAGCCCTAGTGGACAGTATTTCAGAAGCCCTGGCCCCCAAGTTTGACACCCTGAAATTGGAGATCAAGCAAGACATCATGTCCCTAACACAAGAGCTTAGGCACACACAGTACAAAATCTAAACTTAATGAGGTAACAATTGAAAAAATTCTATCTAAAATAGAGAACTTAGAAAACCGTTCCAGACTAAACAATTTCAGAATAATAGGGGTGCCAGAAGCAATATGAAAATTTAAATACCTTTGTCTCTGAAACACTAGCCCAACTCCTTAAAATTCCAAATACACACCCTAAAATTGTTATTGAAAGAGCCCACAGATTAGGGAGACCTGTCATAGATAACAGAGGGAAAGTTAGGCCGAGACCAGCTATAGTTAAGCTATTGAATTTTCCGGATAAAATTACTATTTTTAAACATTACCATAAAAACCAGGCTATTACTTTGGGGAACTCCAATATTCTTCTGTTTCAGGACTTTTTGACTGAAACAGCAACTAAAAGAAGGGAGCTTTCTCCAACATGTACTAAACTCATTAATTTAGGCATACGGGCTACCCTGATATATTCAGCAAGGCTTAAAGTCTGGTTTAAAGATGAAATTTATTATGCTGACACGGCTAAGGAGGCAAGTGATTTTTTTAGTCAATTTAAATATTTCTGAATAATTAACAAACTAAACTAAAAACGCCTATGGGCGGTAGTCGGATCATGATAGGATACGGACCAAGGAAATGGCTTTTGTCCCTCCTCCCCCCAACTCCACCACCATTCCTTTTCCCATCTCCTCTCCCTTCCTTCCCCCTTTTCCCTTTTTTTTTTCTTTCTCTCTCCTCTTTAAATCAAGAGTATGGCAAGGATAGAGAGTATTAAAATCGTTTCATGGCACATTGGGGGTCTCACGTCCCCCATAAAAAGGAAAGCAATCTTAAACCAACTAAGGAAAATAAATTCTGATATAGCATTCCTCCAGGAAACACATCTGAAACTTGAAGAAACTATGAAATTAAAGAAATCCTGGGTAAAGCTTAAATAGGAAAAGAGGAGTTGCCATACTCTTGGGGAAAAAAATAATGGCCAATGGCCTAGAGATTCTTAGCATGGGTGTAGACCCAGAAGGTAGATATATTTTGTTAAAAATTAAGGTGGCAAAAACTATTTATACACTATGTAACATATATGCACCTAATGTCATAGACTCAATTTTCTGGGACTCTTTACAAACTAAAATTATGCTCTTTCAGGGAGGTTTTTTGATTTGTGGAGGTGATTTTAATATGGCCCCACAATACCCGCTAGACAGATTAAGATCAGTTTCCAAGCAATCAAAGAATAAAAGAGATAATCTGGAAACTAAGATCATTAAAAAAAAATTACACAGAATTTGGCAGTAAAATACATATGGAGACTGCAAAATCCAGATGCAAGAGATTTTACTTGTCTATCTAGGGCCCACAAATCATTTTGCAGAATTGACCTATTCCTTATGGACAATAAGCTCCTTAATTGGAAAGTAACGACAGAGATCTTACCTATCTCCCTCTCTGACCATGCTCCTATTGTTCTTCAGATTCAGGAATTTGAAAGGAGATTTAAGGAGGCCTGTTTTTTTTTCCCTAGAAATTTATCAAAAGATCTAAAATTTAAAAACTGGCTAAATTTGAAATTTAAAGAATATGCGGATCTCAACGCGGATTACTGTAAGCACCCCATGATATTCTGGGAGGCTGCAAAAGCCGTTCTAAGGGGTGAAATAATATTATATATAGCTATTAGTCAGAAAAAAATAAAACTAGAGAGAAAGAAGTGATTAGCTCACTAATTAACTCCTATAATCATTATCTCTTAGAGAAATCAAGGGTAAATTGGCTAAAATATATAAAGGCTAAAAACGAGAGAGATACGTATTTAACTTATCAGGCTACGCAAAAAGAACTAAAATTCCTAGCTAAATTCTATAGGTTTGGAAACAAATCAGGAAAGCTTCTGGCCAACTTAGTAAAAGGAGCAAAAGGATCAGGGGTGATTGAATCACTTCAACAGGAAGGAAAAACAATAACAAGGTCGGAAGAGATAGAGGATCTCTTTTTAGCATATTATCAAGAGATATATTCTTCTAAAAAGTCAGATAAGACTCAATCGGTTTTAATTTTGGAGACAATTGACATTTCCAACCCTCGTGTTAGAAGAGTTGGAGATCTTAAATGCTCCCATAAACAAGCCTGAAATAGAGAGAGTCATAAACAAACTTGCATCCGATAAGACACCTGGTCCAGATTGATTACCCAACGAATTTTACAAAATTCTCTCGCCATCAATAGTCCCAAACCTTTGTAGATTATATAATCGGCATCAAATACAATATTAATACCTAAACAGGGGAAAGATCTTACCATGAAAGAGTCTTATAGACCCATAGCTCTGCTGAACATAGACTATAAGATTTTAACCTCTATCTTAGCAAACAGATTACAATCTATCTTACCTACCATTATACATAGGGATCAAGCAGGCTTTCTTTATAAACGAAACTCATCTGCAAAGATAAGAGAGGTTTTGTTGACTGCAGATTACTTTAAAACAGGAGAGAGCGGCGGGGAGGGGCAGGACATCCCTGATCAGGCAATTATTTCAATAGGTGCAGAAAAAGCATTTGACTCGGTACATTATGATCATATAACGGAGACCCTAACTATGTTTGGGTTCGAAGGTAAATTTTGTCAACTTGTAAAAAACCTCTACAACAAACCTTGCATTAGATTGCTAGTTAATGGTACCCTTACTCCAGAGATTATTCTGGAGAGGGGAACACAGCAGGGATGTCCTCTCTCCCCCCTGCTCTTTGATATTTCAATAGAACCTTTAGCAATCATGGTAAGACACCAGTTAGAATGTATAAAATTTTGAAAAAAGGAGCTCAAAATTGCATTATATGCAGACGACATCCTTCTTTATATATCAAATATTAAAGATAACTTGCCAAAATTACTATTGATCATTAAACAATTTGGATCTTTTTCAGGTTACAAAGTTAACACCTCAAAATCAGAACTTCTATGGTTAAGGAAAAACAAAGAGTCACCATCAAATATACCCTTTAAAATAGTCTCGGATGCATTTAAATACCTGGGTGTTTTAGTTCCATCTAACATAGACAAACTATATGAACTAAATATTCCTCCAATTCTCTTGGATATTAAACAGAGGTTAATAAACTGGCAAAGTCTTCCATTATCCATATCTGGTAGGATAGCATTGTTTAAAATGGTATTACTTCTGAAATTGCTATATTTTCTGCAAAATGTGCCAATAATTCTTAAAGGGAAAGACATCCGGTGGCTTAACACGGTATTGAGAAGATTCATATGTCAAAACAAAAAGCCAAGAATTGCTCTCTCTAAATTACAACTACAAAGAAACCAAGGGGGTTTTGCATTGCCGGATGTGCGTCTGTACAATTATGCTTTTTTAGCATGTATAGTGGCAGATTGTATTTTTTCCAAAGACTACGTGACAAACAATGATTTAGAAAACAATATATGCTACCCATTTTTGCCGATAGCCTTAATACATTGCGAACCCAAATCAATACCTCAGGACTTGAAATCATTTAAAACAATCTATAACCCTATTCAAAGTTGGTGGAAAATGGGCAAGTTCTTATCTCTGGATTGTAACGCATCTAAGTTTGTTCCATTTCGGGGCAATCCTAAATTTCCGGCTGGTTTAGAATCAGTAACGTTTCAAAGATGGCACACGGTAGGACTGGACAGGGCTATTCAGTTTATAGATAGAGAGAACCAATCTGTAAAAACTTATGAATCACTTAGGCAAGAGTTCTATATTTCCAATAGAGAATTCTTTGCATACCTGCAGGCCAGACATTTTGTAGTGGAACTATTAAGGGAGGTGAATGGCTCATGGTCATGGGGAAGATTGGAGGGGTGGTTAGTCATGGTGGGAAATGGACAGATGTCTATTTCTCCATGCTACCAAATGCTTGTCTCCCTTAAGGGCACATTAAATCTTGAGAAACTCTCGGCTGAGTGGAACGACTTAATACCAGAAAGCAATATCGATGTACAGCTGGTGCAGGGCTCCATTACAAGAATAGCCCAGACTACACTTTCCTCTACCTGGAGGGAATCACAGGTTAAACTTTTACATAGGGCGTAATTCACCCCGGAGAAAGGCCTTAGATGCGGGAAGACAGATTTTAATAAATGCTCAAAATGTTCAAAACCTGCGGCCGACCTGGTCCACATGATATGGAGCTGCCCTAGAATAAGTCAATTCTGGAAAAAAGTGGATTATTGGTTAAAAAATACTGTGAAGATCCCTCCTTTTGATATATCTTTGCGTTATAGTGTTTTTGAGGAAAGACAAGGAAAAACCACACCCTCAACATAAGTTAATTAATATGACAGTTGTTGCAGCCAGATACTTAATTTTCTAAAAATGGAAAACGACCGCAATTCCATCAGTTATGGAGATTAAAAATTGTTTTAAAAAGCAATGCATATTAGAACAGATGGATACCAACATGAACAATGAAGGGGATATCAGAAAGTTTTTTACAAAGTGGTCATTGTTTATCAAGATTTTTTCGGCAGCTGAAATAGACTATATGATCTTCCCATTCAGAAACTCGGAATTAGTATTACTGGGGGTATGGTAGCCCCTATTAGGTTTTTTGTTTTGTTTTTTCCCTGGTGGCGGGGGGAGGGGCGGAGGTATGTTAAAAACCAAGTGACAAAATGACTTGCCCCATAATCGGTCCGGTGATGTGAAGAGATCATAATTAGGGGGTAGTATAAGAAAATTCAGCAGTGTAAACCAGATAAGCAAGTCCATAGTTGATAACTACTGAGCTCAGAGCTAGGGGGCAGATCATGTTAATTCAATTACTGTGCTAGCAATTGTTAATTCAGTTTTGCTTAAGTTAGACGGTATTGTCAAGACAGTTAAGTTCTGTTCTAATTTATGTTGATGTTTATTATGGGCCTTGCATGGCGCAAACAAAATGTCGGAGTTTACTCTGCTGAATAATAAAAATGAAAAAAAAAAAAATTACGTATGCGTGTAATTTTAAACAACTTTCCAATTTACTTTTATCAACAGGTAATATCAGGCAGACTTGCTGGGCATATGGCTCTTATCTGCTGTCAATATCTATGTTTCTATGTTTAATTGATCATACTTGATTTCTAACCAGCTGCATGCCCCCAGGAAAATATTTTTCTTTTCTTTTTTTTTTTTTATATGCGGGGCATAGCCAATAGGAAGACTTGCCGCACGGCTCATAGCTGTAAATGAAGCCACAATCCTGACTCACAGCAATACTGAAGAACCTACTTCACATGTCATGCACCAATGTAAACAGTCAATTGGCAATGCTATAGCCGGTTCACTGTATACATTGCACCCATTACTCAATGCATCTTCAAGCATTAGATGACATGTGTAGAGTGAGTGGGACCGTCACTACACCACAGAAAGAAAAAGGAAGGGGGCAGAGGGAGGAATAAAATAAGGTAGGAGAAATAATTTTACAAATGTCTTACTTTTCTAGCAAAATAATATAGTGATATTACTGACACTAGCAGAGAGATTGTATAGGTGTATCTTCACATTACTTAATTTACCATTACTTTAAGGGCCACATATACATTTACCTCTATTAACCCACACAATCATAATATATTTCCATGTCCAAATAATTCTCAGTTTTGAGTATATGAAGAGTATATTGGGCATGAAACTAATGCCCTTTTTGTAGTCAATGTATTTTTTCCGTTATAATTAAATATTTGACTCATATTTTGGAGTGCTGAGAATTATTTAGATAGTGAGCTTTGGTATAGTGGCAATACCTCTCGTGCACCCTCATTAACATAATTTATTTAAAATATTGAGATCTTTTTTAGTAGTGCTGTCACGTTATATATTTATTATAATATATTTCCAGTGCCACAGGGTCAGATTTAGGTAATGCTGCAGAGTATCCTTTGTTTGCTGTTCTCCTCTTTAGAGGGCTCATTTGCATTTGCCTGCTAACCAGAAGCCCCCAAACCACGTATTTAGGGCTCCATGTACTAAGCAGTCAGCGAGCTACCCGCAACAAATCTCGCGTCAAAACTCGCAAACTGATATGTACAAAGTCGTCAACTATGTTCAAACTCGCATCTTTAAAATTGCGAGCGTACTTATCCGCCAAACCTCGCTACCTCTCCATTTTTCACTGTAATTAGACACATTTGACCACCAACTCGCCAAAAACGAATGTACTAAAAAATCTATTTGTCCGCTCGCTACAATTTCCGCTCCCACCTCGTTATTTTTGCCTCGCCACCTTTTAGGTGGCGGGCAAGGTACAAAACAATAGGAAAGTCAATCTAGACGCCAGTCTAGACATATATAAAAGGCAGTAATATCAGCATTGTACAGCATAACTGGCGTCTAATTTGTCTCTCATTTCCATGTACATAAATTGCGCCAAATTTGTTGACTGTAATTAAAGAGTAATCTATATTTTAAATTTGTATTGTATAGTTGTCAATCTTTATAATTATTTTTATATTAATATTTATATATTATCAGATCCAGATGAAGCCATATCCAAATTGTAAATAAATATTACAAAAATAACGCTCTGTTATCACTCTTCAAAAAATTTTGAACAATAATAAAGTTGTTTAGATAAGTTGAACTTTTATAGGAGCAAAATTCTATTCCCGCAACTACTATGATGTTCGTGACACCTTGCATGTCACGTGTTAATAATTGGCCAGACAATTCAACTGAAAGTTAAGTACATCAGCTTAGTCGCGGCGAGCGAGGCGTCAAATTTATCAATAATCCGCCACTGCTCGCGGCGGGCTAGACTTGTCTATTTATTGGGGGATTATTAGTACATAGTGACAGCGGACACCATTTCGCCCGCGGCGAGTAACGGCGAGTTTATCCGCGTCTAAAATGATGGATGAATTGACGGCTTAGTACATGGAGCCCTAAGTTCTGTTTTTACATGTGACCATAAAAACTATGGCATACATATTCAGTTCTACTTTTTCAATGGGCCGCAAAAACTAGAGCAGACAGCTGCAAGTGGCTTATGTCTGTAAGATGTCCATCCCTGGTTTAAAGTATGATTTGCAGTGGCGTCACTAGGGTTGGTGTCACCCGGTGCAGTAAGTCATGGTGTCACCCCCCCCCCCAGAAAGCAGACACACACAAAAACACAGGCAAACACACATACAAACACTCAGACACACTTAAAAACATACTCAGATGCACACACAAACACTCGGAAACACACTCAGACACACACACAAAAACACACACACAAAAACACTGAGACACACACACACAAAAACTCAGACACACACATACAAAATATGTAAACTGCACTGCATTAATTATAAAGCTCATGCCTAGAGCTGCTCCCTGGCTCAGTAGAGCATCAAATGAAAGATAAACAGAGCACTCTAAAATAAATCATTGAAGAAAAAGTTTAGGCGCGCAAACTATGAAAATTCTGCTCTCTGACTCTGTTCCAAGTCTGTCAGTGCACAGCCCTGGGCCGCATGTCACTGAGCAGTGAGCACAGATAGGCAGGCAGGTTTAGGCTAGCAGCGCAACTTTGCAAGCCCCACGGCACACCCACAACATTCATAGTGAAATTGGGCAGGGGAGGAGCAAAGTACAAACAAGCAAAAGCAGCCGGGAAAACTATTTGTTGAAATTGCAGCACTGGCTCAAGGGACAAAAAAAATTGTGTGTCTACAACTTCCCCAGTCCCACTAATGTTCACAAATGCCAGCCTCTAATAAAATAATCTATGCATCTCAACATTGTATTTCTTTGAATTTCAATAAAATAAAAAAAAAAAAAAAAAAAAAAAAAAAAATATTTTTTTGGTGTCACCCCCTGGAGGGTGTCACCCAGGTGCGGCCCGCACCCCCCTAGTGACGCCACTGATGATTTGACCAATATTTGTAACTTTTTATTTAAAAAGATGCTCTTTATTAATATGTGAACTACATACCTCTGAACATTTCCTTGAGGCTTCCATTGACATGTATTTGAGAGGACTTGTGGGTAGAGATCCACTGTGTTTGGTGGGAGGAGCCATGTTAGGTGGGATAGGACTGTGGGTATGTAGTCGGCAGGGGTTAGATGGAGTTGGTGTGTCATGTTCCTGGAAAATTTCTCTTACAGGGAAAGCTACAGTTGGGCAGTGGCTGTCCTCTTAATGCATGACACCTGTAACCCCCAGGACAGTTGGGAGGTATATAACTAAGTATGTACTAGAACTTAAACACTGAAAAAACAAACATATAAATGGTCAAGATGTCATTCAAAACAGGCAAAAAATGGACTTTCAATAGTGCCAAGCTGCAGAATTTAAAATTTTCAAAAATCATGTAAAACGCTAAAACAGCGGGTTTTGATTAATGGGATTAAGGGTGTTGAATTTCCCCCATGCAGGGTATAACGGGTGCTATTATTATGCCACAAATGTATCTCAAACTCTTATGTTAGATAAGATAGAGCATTTTTCAAATTGATTTAAATGGGTTTAAATTTAAAAACCACACAAAAGCCCAGGGTCATAAGGGGTCCTGATGGCACAAACCGGCAGCACCTTAGGAACATGGTTGCCTTAAATAATATAAAAGTGCCCAAGTCACTTGCATGTTTCTATATATATCTCTTTTGCCTTTAGGATGCAATGATTGGGTTTAGACTGTAGCAGGCAGAGAGTTGGGGGTCATCATTTTATTCTCAGACCCAGGCAGCACATTACCAGTGCAATTTCTTGAGCTGACCCTATATAAAACAGGCAAAGCCCTTCTCTTGGGAATATTGATGGATTGTTATAACACAGTTAAAGCTAACTTGGCAGAGAACTAAATACATGAATGAAAACATAGACACAGGGCCCAATGAGCAAAAACTGGAGAGAAATTAAACAAAATCTTTGTGGCTTGTTTTGAGCATCATAATGTAATATATGCATATCTCTCCCAGAACTCTGCATAGCTGAATAAATAGCTCTCAAGCTAAAATCTGTCTTTATCAAATTCTTTGAGAGCTCCTGCAGTACTGATGAGACTACTTAGATAATCTCACCAAAGTGGAGCATTTTAGATCATCAGACCTATAGTCAAAGTTCAGGATCAAGAGAGTAAAACAAGTAGAGAGCATCCTGGCTCTTTACATGCAAGGCAACAGCACCACACAGTGGCCAAAAGATTTATCTTTCAACAGATTTCTTAAAAATAGTACCTCAAATTCTTACATAAATCCTATGTTAGGGTGACCAGACGTCTCCGATTTTAGGGGACACTCCTCAGATTGAGGAGACTGTCCCTAGAAAAAGTATGTCCCCGGAAATGTCCCCGGCTCCTGTTGAACTGTCCCCGGCTCTTGTTGTACTGCAGCCAATTCCTGATAACATCACTTCTTCCCAGCATATGGCACGCAGTGCGCAGGTTTGAGCTTGTGTATATGTATTATTATTATTATTATTTATTTATAAAGCGCCAACAGATTCCGCAGCGCTGCCCATGGGTACAAGGATAACAGTACAATGGAGAAACAATACGATAAAATACAAAATTTTCCAGACAAATACAAAAACTTACAATCTAGAGATGCTTGTGTATATGTGTATTTGTGTATATGTATGCTTGTGTGTATGTGTATGTGTGTATATGTATGCTTGTGTGTGTGTGTATGTGCATGTGTGTATATGTATGCTTGTATGTGTGTGTGTGTGTGTGTATGTGCATGTGTGTATATGTATGCTTGTGTGTATGTGTATGTGTGTATATGTATGCTTGTGTGTATGTGCATGTGTGTATATGTATGCTTGTGTGTATGTGTATGTGTGTATATGTATGCTTGTGTGTATGTGCATGTGTGTATATGTATGCTTGTGTGTGTGTGTGTATGTGCATGTGTGTATATGTATGCTTGTGTGTATGTATGTGCATGTGTGTATATGTATGGTTGTGTGTATGTGTGTATATATGTATGCTTGTGTGTGTGTGTGTATGTGCATGTGTGTATATGTATGCTTGTGTGTGTGTGTGTGTATATGTATGCTTGTGTGTATGTGTATGTGTGTGTATATGTATGCTTGTGTGTGTGTGTGTGTGTGTGTGTGTGTATGTGCATGTGTGTATATGAATGCGTGTGTGTGTGTGTGTATGTGTATGTGTGTATATGTATGCTTGTGTGTATGTGTATGTGTGTGTATATGTATGCTTGTGTGTGTGTGTATGTGCATGTGTGTATATGTATGCTTGTGTGTGTGTATGTGCATGTGTGTATATGTATGCTTGTGTGTGTGTGTATGTGCATGTGTGTATATGTATGCTTGTGTGTATGTGTATGTGTGTATATGTATGCTTGTGTGTGTGTATGTGCATGTGTGTATATGTATGCTTGTGTGTGTGTGTATGTGCATGTGTGTGTGTGTATATGTATGCTTGTGTGTGTGTGTATGTGCATGTGTGTGTGTGTATATGTATGCTTGTGTGTGTGTGTGTATGTGCATGTGTGTATATGTATGCTTGTGTGTGTGTGTGTATGTATGTGCATGTGTGTATATGTATGTGTATGTGCATGTGTGTACAGTATATGTATGCTTGTGTGTGTGTATATATATATATATATATATATATATATATATATATGTGTGTGTGTGTGTATGTTCATGGGTGTATGTAGGCTTGTGTGTGTATATGTATGCTTGTGTCTGTGTGCATATATGTGTATGTGTGTGTGTGTGTACATGTATGCTTGTGTGTATATGTATGCTTGTGTGTATGTGTGCACATGTATGCTTGTGTGTGTATATGTATGCTTGTGTATGTGTATATATGTATGCTTGTATGTGCATGTGTGCATATGTATACTTGTGTGTGTATATGTATGCTTGTATGTATGTATGTGTGTATAAGTATGTTTGTGTGTGTATGTGTGTATTTGTATGCTTGTGTGTGTGTATATGTATGCTTGTGTGTTAGTGTATATACGTATGCTTGTGTGTGTGTATATGTATGCTTGTGTGTTTGTGTATATACGTATGCTTGTGTGTGTGTATATGTATGCTTGTGTGTTTGTGTATATACGTATGCTTGTGTGTATGTGTGTATATGTATGCTTGTGTGTATGCATATATGTATGCTTGTGTGTGTGTATGTGCATGTGTGTAAATGTATGCTTGTGTGTGTGTATGTGCATGTGTATAAATGTATGCTTGTGTTTGTGTGTGTGTGTATGTGCATGTGTGTAAATGTATGCTTGTGTATGTGTGTATGTGCATGTGTGTAAATGTATGCTTGTGTGTGTGTGTGTGTGTATGTGCATGTGTATAAATGTATGCTTGTGTGTTTGTGTGTATGTGCATGTGTGTAAATGTATGCTTGTGTGTGTTTGTGTGTACAGGGAGTGCAGAATTATTAGGCAAGTTGTATTTTTGAGGATTAATTTTATTATTGAACAACAACCATGTTCTCAATGAACCCAAAAAACTCATTAATATCAAAGCTGAATAGTTTTGAAGTTTTTAGTTTGTTTTTAGTTATAGCTATTTTAGGGGGATATCTGTGTGTGCAGGTGACTATTACTGTGCATAATTATTAGGCAACTTAACAAAAAACAAATATATACCCATTTCAATTATTTATTTTTACCAGTGAAACCAATATAACATCTCAACATTCACAAATATACATTTCTGACATTCAAAAACAAAACAAAAACAAATCAGTGACCAATATAGCCACCTTTCTTTGCAAGGACACTCAAAAGCCTGCCATCCATGGATTCTGTCAGTGTTTAGATCTGTTCACCATCAACATTGCGTGCAGCAGCAACCACAGCCTCCCAGACACTGTTCAGAGAGGTGTACTGTTTTCCCTCCTTGTAAATCTCACATTTGATGATGGACCACAGGTTCTCAATGGGGTTCAGATCAGGTGAACAAGGAGGCCATGTCATTAGATTTTCTTCTTTTATACCCTTTCTTGCCAGCCACGCTGTGGAGTACTTGGACGCGTGTGATGGAGCATTGTCCTGCATGAAAATCATGTTTTTCTTGAAGGATGCAGACTTCTTCCTGTACCACTGCTTGAAGAAGGTGTCTTCCAGAAACTGGCAGTAGGACTGGGAGTTGAGCTTGACTCCATCCTCAACCCGAAAAGGCCCCACAAGCTCATCTTTGATGATACCAGCCCAAACCAGTACTCCACCTCCACCTTGCTGGCGTCTGAGTCGGACTGGAGCTCTCTGCCCTTTACCAATCCAGCCACGGGCCCATCCATCTGGCCCATCAAGACTCACTCTCATTTCATCAGTCCATAAAACCTTAGAAAAATCAGTCTTGAGATATTTCTTGGCCCAGTCTTGACGTTTCAGCTTGTGTGTCTTGTTCAGTGGTGGTCGTCTTTCAGCCTTTCTTACCTTGGCCATGTCTCTGAGTATTGCACACCTTGTGCTTTTGGGCACTCCAGTGATGTTGCAGCTCTGAAATATGGCCAAACTGGTGGCAAGTGGCATCTTGGCAGCTGCACGCTTGACTTTTCTCAGTTCATGGGCAGTTATTTTGCGCCTTGGTTTTTCCACACGCTTCTTGCGACCCTGTTGACTATTTTGAATGAAACGCTTGATTGTTCGATGATCACGCTTCAGAAGCTTTGCAATTTTAAGAGTGCTGCATCCCTCTGCAAGATATCTCACTATTTTTGACTTTTCTGAGCCTGTCAAGTCCTTCTTTTGACCCATTTTGCCAAAGGAAAGGAAGTTGCCTAATAATTATGCACACCTGATATAGGGTATTGATGTCATTAGACCACATCCCTTCTCATTACAGAGATGCACATCACCTAATATGCTTAATTGGTAGTAGGCTTTCGAGCCTATACAGCTTGGAGTAAGACAACATGCATAAAGAGGATGATGTGGTCAAAATACTAATTTGCCTAATAATTCTGCACTCCCTGTATGTGCATGTGTGTAAATGTATGCTTGTGTTTGTGTGTGTGTGTATGTGCATGTGTGTAAATGTATGCTTGTGTATGTGCATGTGTGTAAATGTATGCTTGTGCGTGTGTATGTGCATGTGTGTAAATGTATGCTTGTGTGTGTAAATATATGCTTGTGTGTGTGTGTGTATGTGCATGTGTGTATATGTATGCTTATGTGTGTGAGAGAAAATGTGAGAAATAACGTATATATATCATACAATAATTCCATAACCCCATACCAAATACACTTCATATATAATTTGAGGAGAATATGCTAATAAAATAGATTTTTTCCATTTGCCAATAAAAAAAAATGTCAGCGGATTTTATTTTAAAAATCTGGTCACCTTATCCTATGTAGAATTTGCCTGTCAAAATCTACTCTCTCTTTATATGGAATTCTGACTCTTGCAAAAACGATAAGTAGAATATGGTCAAACAACAAACAGAAAACAAAAATTATAAATTATAATTATAAAGGTATAACAAAACAACAAATTGGTGAGCATGACCTCCCAGACCTTTCACGTCTTTGTGCAGGACAGTCTTATTGAGACAGCAATTTCTCCCTATTTGCAGAATTTCCCTTAGCCTCACACATGGACCACCCAGACATGCTCAAAATCCATCCAGGCACAACATCCCTGCCTCCCAAAATGGCCCCACCCACAAATAAAGCAACAACCTCCCTCAGCCTCATGATCCCGGATAGCCGCCAGCCGCAATTGTTGGGAGGTATTGTAAATAAAACAATTCAATTACGTCATATAAGCAGCAGATAAAAGTAAAATTAACTACAGAAACATAACCATTTTGACATCCGATGCAAACAAAGTAAACAGTTATTTTTCTATCATGGCAGCAGTTGACTTGTAAAAATGGTATGATACAGGAATGATACCCAAAATTTAAACTTTTAGGCAAATATTCATCAACATTACTGATGTGAATCAAGGAAAAAAGAAATATAACTTAGGTGTGCAGCAATACAGACTGTTTATAGGCTAGGCCATGGATTTGTTATAACCCACCAAACAAAATATTATTCTTTAAATACGTGCTTGAGTAAAAGTAAGAAAGTCTTGAAAAATGTTTACCATAACTTCATGACACAGTAAATATTATTTTAAAAATAAACTATTTCCATTTGAATACTCCCCGGGCATATTTTTTACAATTTAGTTTAGTTAAAGTACATTACCCATAAGTCAAATCACTTAAAAGTGCCAAGTCTTGGGACAACAATCCTGATTGGATGTTTCAAGTCACTATACAATAAGATTTGACTACTGAGGACGTTTCAAGGTGGGGAATCTTCTGTTCTTTGTGTGATATTTTTTTTTATAGGTAGCATGTCCCTTTAAGCTATTTTAACTAGCTCTTGGTAAACATATCTGTAAATGTTAGGAATTGTATTTTAAAAGCAGGATCAGACCAGACTTTTGAGGAAACATACGGCTAGATTTAGAGTTCTGCGGCCAAAGGGGTGCGTTAGCTACGCATGCTTTTTTCCCCCCCGCACCTTTTAAATACCGCTGGTATTTAGAGTTCACAGAAGGGCTGCCTTAGGCTCCAAAAAAAGGAGCGTAGAGCATATTTACCGCCACTGCAACTCTAAATACCAGCGTTGCTTACGGACGCGGCCAGCTTAAAAAACGTGCACGATTCCCCCATAGAAAACAATGGGGCTGTTTGAGCTGAAAAAAATCAGCCCCATTGTTTCCTATGGGGAAACACTTCCTAAGTCTGCACCTAACACCCTAACATGTACCCCGAGTCTAAACACCCCTAACCTTACGCTTATTAACCCCTAATCTGCCGCCCCCGCTATCGCTGACCCCTGCATATTATTATTAACCCCTAATCTGCCGCTACGTACACCGCCGCAACCTACGTTATCCCTATGTACCCCTAATCTGCTGCCCCTAACACCGCCAACCCCTATGTTATATTTATTAACCCCTAATCTGCCGCCCCCGCTATCACTGACCCCTGCATATTATTATTATTAACCCCTAATCTGCCGCTCCGTACACCGCCGCAACCTACGTTATCCCTATGTACCCCTAATCTGCTGCCCCTAACACCGCCGACCCCTATATTATATATCAGCCAATCAGAATCAAGTTCAATCTGATTGGCTGATCGGATCAGCCAATCGGATTGAACTTGATTCTGATTGGCTGATTCCATCAGCCAATCAGAATTTTCTTACCTTAATTCCGATTGGCTGATAGAATCCTATCAGCCAATCGGAATTCGAGGGATGCCATCTTGGATGACGTCCCTTAAAGGAACCGTCATTCGTCGGGAAGTCGTCGGTGAAGATGGATGTTCCGCGTCGGCGGGATGAACATGGATCCGGAAGAAAGAAGATTGAAGATGCCGCTTGATAGAAGACTTCAGCCCGATCATGGACCTCTTCAGCTCCCGCTTGGATGAAGACTTCAGTCGGATCATGGACATCTTCAGCCCCCCGCTTGGGCTTGGATCAAGACATCGGAGGAGCTCTCCTGGATCGATCGGTGAACCCGGCGTGGTGAAGACAAGGTAGGGAGATCTTCAGGGGCTTAGTGTTAGGTTTATTTAAGGGGGTTTGGGTTAGATTAGGGGTATGTGGGTGGTGGGTTGTAATGTTGGGGGGGGTATTGTATGGTTTTTTTTTACAGGCAAAAGAGCTGAATTCTTTGGGGCATGCCCCGCAAACGGCCCTTTTCAGGGCTGGTAAGGTAAAAGAGCTTTTTTATTTTAATTTTAGAATAGGGTAGGGCATTTTTTTTATTTTGGGGGGCTTTGTTATTTTATTAGGGGGCTTAGAGTAGGTGTAATTAGTTTAAAATTGTTGTAATATTTTTCTAATGTTTGTAAATATTTTTTTATTTTTTTTAACTTAGTTCTTTTTTATTTTTGTACTTTAGTTAGTTTATTTAATTGTATTTATTTGTAGTTATTGTATTTAATTAATTTATTGATAGTGTAGTGTTAGGTTTAATTGTAGATAATTGTAGGTATTTTATTTAATTAATTTATTGATAGTGTAGTGTTAGGTTTGATTGTAACTTAGGTTATGATTTATTTTACAGGTAATTTTGTAATTATTTTAACTTGGTAGCTATTAAATAGTTATTAACTATTTAATAGCTATTGTACCTGGTTAAAATAAATACAAAGTTGCCTGTAAAATAAATATTAATCCTAAAATAGCTACAATATAATTATTATTTATATTGTAGCTATATTAGGGTTTATTTTACAGGTAAGTATTTAGCTTTAAATAGGAATAATTTATTTAATAAGAGTTAATTTATTTCATAGATAAAAATTATATTTAACTTAGGGGGGTGTTAGGGTTAGGGTTAGAATTAGCTTTAGGGGTTAAAAAATGTATTAGAGTAGCGGTGAGCTCCGGTCGGCAGATTAGGGGTTAATGCTTGAAGTTAGGTGTCGGCGATGTTAGGGAGGGCAGATTAGTGGTTAATACTATTTATTATAGGGTTATTGAGGCGGGAGTGATGCGGATTAGGGGCTAATACATTTATTATAGTAGCGGTGCGGTCTGGACGGCAGATTAGGGGTTAATAAGTGTAGGTAGGTGGCGGTGACGTTGGGGGCGGCAGATTAGGGGTTAATAAATATTATGTAGGTGTCGGCGGTATTAGGGGCAGCAGATTAGGGGTACATAGGGATAACGTAGGTGGCGGCGGTGTAAGGAGCGGCAGATTAGGGTTAAAAAATTTTAATAGAGTGGTGGCGATGTGGGGGGGCCTCGGTTTAGGGGTACATAGGTAGTTTATGGGTGTTAGTGTACTTTAGAGCACAGTAGTTAAGAGCTTTATAAACCGGCGTTAGCCCAGAAAGCTCTTAACTACTGACTTTTTTCTGCGGCTGGAGTTTTGTCGTTAGATTCACTTCAGCCAAGACTCTAAATACCGGCGTTAGAAAGATCCCATTGAAAAGATAGGATACGCAAATGGCGTAGGGGGATCTGCGGTATGGAAAAGTCGCGGCTGGAAAGTGAGCGTTAGACCCTTTCCTGACTGACTCCAAATACCAGCGGGCGGTAAAAACCAGCGTTAGGAGCCTCTAACGCTGGTTTTGACGGCTACCGCCAAACTCTAAATCTAGGCCATAGTAATTAACTAGAATAGTTTTAAAAAATAACATTGTTTTTGTATACAGTTGTGCTAGTCTCATGCTCCCAGTCGCCAAAAAAGCAAATTCTACAACCTAGAAACGCTACAGATCAAATAGCTGGTTTACGCCATTCTCCAGTACAGGTGCAAATTCACAAATTTGGAATTCCAAAATCCAAACTTATTCCAAAATCTAAACTTTTTTCATTAAAGGGACATGAAACCCAAAATTCTTCTTTCGTGGTTCCAATAGAGAATACAATTTAAAAAAAGTTTCCAATTTACTTTTATTATCAAATTTGCTTTGTTCTTGTTATTCTTTGTTGAAGAGATATCTAGATAGGAAGCGTGCACACGTCTGGAGCACTACATGACAGGAAATAGTGCTGCCATCTAGTGCTCCTGCTAATGTATAACATTGTTGCAAAACTGCTGGCATATAGTTCTGCAGACACGTGCACGCTCCTGAGCTTACCTTCCTGCGTTTCAACTTAGAAAAAATATATATGTGATAATAGAAGTAAATTGGAAAGTTGTTTAAAACTGTATGTTCTATCTGAATCATGAAAGAAAATTGTGTTTTTTTAAAAAAAAAAATAAAATAAAAGTTTTATTGATTTTCCAATATAGTAAACAAAGAAACAGAGGTACAGAGCATTCACATGTGCCAGAAAAGATAAACATTCAGAGGTTGAGGTTATCAACATTAAATAATAGGTGACACATTGTCACAGATGTAGTATTATAAAACAATAGAGAGCATTGTCAAGTCCATTTCTGATTTGAGCTTAACAGTACACCACTATATAGATACAAAAATAAATATGACTTTCACAACATTTTCTGCTCCCACAAAAAAAGGACATCTGCAAAAAAGTCTTGCTTCCCATTAAACACATAATGTATTCTTTGTAATGCTAAAACATGATCAACTTCTTTTAACCACATAGATAGTATAGGGAGCACATTTTTCTTCCATAGTCTAGGTATTAAGCGCTTTGCGCAATTGAGCATACATTGGAAAAGACGTTTCCTATAGATGCAGGGAATGTGTGGTATGTCGTTTAGTAGGACACTAGTGGGTGTAAGTGTTATTGAGGATCCTGATACAGTGTTAATGCTCTCAGAAATGTCCGCCCAGAAGGTGCAGAGGAGGGGGCAGGACCACCAGATATGGGACAGTGTACCCGTGCCTCTGCAGAGCCTCCAGCATAAAGAGGAGGAGTTAGGAAAGATACTGTGAAGGCGGTGCGGAGTCAGGTACCACCTGGAGAGTAGTTTATAGTTAATTTCAGCAATAAACATGGAGATGGATGACTTTTTTGTCTCAGTAAATATATGGCCCCATTGAGGCTCGGTCAGGTTGGTTTTTAGCTCTATTTCCCAGTTAGAGGTACAGGAGGGTTTCCTATCGGGGAAGGATCCTCTTAGCATTTTATAGATTATGGAGGTGTGGGATCTATGGATTGAAGGGTTAGTGCATACGGTTTCAAAGGGGGTAAGTGATCTGATAAGGTCCTGTTTATGGGGGCTAGTGAGTATGGCGTGTCTGATCTGGAGGTAGGGAAACCTTTGATTGAAAGGGGGCCCCAACAACTGGGAAAGTGCTAATTGCGGACGTACTATGCCTCTATCTAACACCATATGAACTGGAATATTTGTAGGTATACCCACCAAACATGGCGTTTGGATAGCTTGGGAATCCAAGAGGCTCGGGTTATTAAGGATGGGGGTTAGAAGGGACATTAAGCTAGATATTGTTTTGTTGTGTGCCACTAATCTGTCACAAATATGTAAGGTAGCCGCTACAAGGTAATTTGTACTAGCTCTGGAGGGTCTTGCTTTGGTGGGGATCCAGCACAATTCACCTATATTATAACCTCCTATCAAATTACATTCTATTTGGACCCAAGGCTTACTTGGACGAGAATGATTCCAGGCTGTGATACGTGCCAGATGGGCTTCTCTATAATAATCTATAAGGTTTGGGACCCACAGGCCTCCATGTTCTCTACTGAGGTGTAGTGTATGCTTGGTCACACTAGGTCTCTTGTGTGCCCATATAAATAGTTCAAATTGTTTTTGCTGGCGAACAGCAGGGGAGAAAGAGGGCAATTGATGGGATAGAGTGTTATTAGCGAAGACCTTGGCAGTGGGATTGTGATATAACGCTTTTATTCAGGTAATCAATGTATCTGAGAATCCGAACTTCGACAGTGTGGCCCAGAGAAAATCCCAGTTCACCCTGTCGAAGGCTTTTTCAGCATCTGTGGACAGTAAGATCAGGGAGGTTTTTGAGAAAACAGCAGTAAATAGGGTTTGCAGTACACGTATAGAATTATCTTTGACTTCCCTACCTGGAATGAAACCAATCGGTATGTATGAGTAAGGAAAGGATTCCATTTATTCTCATTGCCAGCAACTTCCCGTACAATGTCATATCTATGTTTATTAAAGATATTGTGCGATAGTTGGTTAGCAGATCCGACGATTTGCCTGGATTTGGAATGACTGAGATCGTGGTGCTTTATAATGACTGCGGGAGTTGGGAGACAGTATCAATAGAATTAAATAAGAGAAGAAGCTGGGGGCTTATTAGGGATTTATAGATGGTAGAACTTAGGTGTAAAACCGTCAGGACCTGGGGCGTTTCACTGGGGAAGGTTCTTAATAGCCACTAGAAGTTCCTGCAACGTAAACTGCAAGTCCAGAGACTCACATTGCTTCGCTGATAGGGAAGGGAGGTGTGTCTGTGAAAGGTAATTGTCAATTAATCTATGTTTATGGCGTGGATCTAGGGTTGGTAGGTTGTAGAGGGAGGAGTAATACTCTGCAAATTGGTTGACTATATCCGAGTTGGAGGTATATGAGGATCTTGAGGAATATACTATTTTAGGAATAAAGGATTTGTAGCTCTTTTTTTAAGAGATCTGGCCAGAAGACATCCTGCCTTATTGCTTTCAATAAAAAATTTGGATTTTGTAGTAAGTGCTCGGAGGTGGGAATTTTTAATCAGGTATTGAGTAAGTGCTTCCATAGCCTGCTGAGATTGCAACAAGAGCTGTGAGGATTTGGGGTTGCGTTTTAGCTCTCATTCTTTCTCTTGGAATTCCGACGTCAAAGTTGTGTATAGTGCTGCCCTCTGTTTGAGTCATTATCAGGCCTCTAATGTAGCATTTGTATGCTTCCCAATTATTGGCTACCGAGGTCTCGGCAGGGTTGTTAAAGGAAAGATAATTGTGGGTTTTATGTCCCTTTAATATCTTTTTTTATTTTTTCAAATATGCACCTAGATTACGAGTTTTGCGTTAACAGAGGTGCGGTGCTAATGAGCCATTTTCCCTCACCGCTCACTTACAGACAGCGCTGGTATTATGGGTTTTTACAAACCCGGTGTTAACCGCAAAAAAGTGAGCGAAGAGCAAAATTTTGCTGCCCACAATGTCGCCGCAACCTAACTACATTTATTAACCCCTAATCTGCTGCCCCCAACGTCACCACCACTATATTAAATTTATTAATCCCTAAACCTAAGTCTAACCCTAAAACCTAACCCCCCTAACTAAAATATAATTTTAATAAATCTAAATAAAATTCCAATCATTAACTAAATTATTCCTATTTAAAACTAAATACTTACCTGTAAAATAAACCCTAAGATAGCTACAATATAACTAATAGTTATATTGTAGCTAGCTTAGGGTTTATTTTTATTTTACAGTCAACTTTGTATTTATTTTAACTAGGTACAATAGTTATTAAATAGTTATTAACTATTTAATAACTACCTAGTTAAAATAAAGACACATTTACCTATAAAATAAAACCTAACCTATGTTACAATTACACCTAACACTACACTATAATTAAATGAATTACCTAAACTAAATACAATTAATTACAATTTAAATAAATTATCTAAAGTACGAAAAAAAACACTAAATTACAGAAAATAATAAAATAATTACAAGAATTTTAAACTAATTACACCTACTCTAATCCCCCTAAAAAAAGAAAAAAAGCCCCCCAAAATAAAAAAGTCCTACCCTACACTAAATTACAAATAGCCCTTAAAAGGGCCTTTTGCGGGGCATTGCCCCAAAGTAATCAGCTCTTTTACCTGTAAAAAAAAAAGTACAAATACCCCCCCAACATTAAAACCCACACACACAACCAACCCTACTCTAAAACCCACCCAATCCCCCCTTAAAAAAACCTAACACTAACCCCTTGAAGATCACCCTACCTTGAGAAGTCTTCACCCAACCTGGCCGAAGTCCTCCACAAAGCCGGCAGAAGTGGTCCTCCAGACGGGCAGAAGTGATCCTCCAGACAGGCAGAAGTCTTCATCCAGGCGGCATCTTCTATCTTCATCCATCCGGCGCGGAGCGGCTCCATCTTCAAGACATCCGACGCGGAGCATGCTCTTCTAACGACACCCGACGACTGAATGAAGGTTCCTTTAAATTACGTCATCCAAGATGGTGTCCCTTCAATTCTGATTGGCTGATAGAATTCTATCAGCCAATCGGAATTAAGGTAGAAAAAATCCTATTGGCTGATCCAATCAGCCAATAGGATTGAGCTCGCATTCTATTGGCTGATCCAATCAGCCAATAGAATGCCAGCTCAATCCTATTGGCTGATTGGATCAGCCAATAGGATTGAACTTCAATCCTATTGGCTGATTACATCAGTCAATAGGATTTTTTCTACCTTAATTCCAATTGGCTGATAGAATTCAGCCAATCAGAATTGAAGGGACACCATCTTGGATGAAGTCATTTAAAGGAACCTTCATTCAGTCGTCGGATGTCGTTAGAAGAGGATGCTCAGCGTTGGATGTCTTGAAGATGGAGCCGCTCCGCACCGGATGGATGAAGATAGAAGATGCCGCCTGGATGAAGACTTCTGCCCGTCTGGAGGATCACTTCTGCCCGTCTGGAGGACCACTTCTGCCCGTCTGGAGGACCACTTCTGCCGGCTTCGTGGAGGACTTCGGCCCGGTTGGGTGAAGACTTTTCAAGGTAGGGTGATCTTCAAGGGGTTAGTGTTAGGTTTTTTTAAGGGGGGGTTGGGTGGGCTTTAGAGTAGGGTTGGTTGTGTGGGTGGTGGGTTTTAATGTTTGGGGGTATTTGTACTTTTTTTTACAGGTAAAATAGCTGATTACTTTGGAGCAATGCCCCGCAAAAGGCCCTTTTAAGGGCTATTTGTAATTTAGTGTAGGGTAGGGCTTTTTTTATTTTGGGGGGCTTTTTTATTTTGTTAGGGGGATTAGAGTAGGTGTAATTAGTTTAAAATTCTTGTAATTATTTTATTATTTTCTGTGATTTAGTGTTGGTTTTTTTTTCGTACTTTAGATAATTTATTTAAATTGTAATTAATTGTATTTAGTTTAGGTAATTAATTTAATTATAGTGTAGTGTTAGGTGTAATTGTAACATAGGTTAGGTTTTATTTTACAGGTAAATTTGTCTTTATTTTAACTAGGTAGTTATTAAATAGTTAATAACTATTTAATAACTATTGTACCTAGTTAAAATAAATACAAAGTTGCCTGTAAAATAAAAATAAACCCTAAGCTAGCTACAATGTAACTATTAGTTATATTGTAGCTATCTTAGGGTTTATTTTACAGGTAAGTATTTAGTTTTAAATAGGAATAATTTAGTTAATGATAGGAATTTTATTTAGATTTATTAAAATTATATTTCAGTTAGGGGGGGGGGGTAGGTTTAGGGTTAGACCTAGGTTTAGTGGTTAATACATTTAATATAGTGGCGGCGACGTTGGTGGCGGTAGATTAGGGGTTAATAAATGTAGGTAGGTGTCGGCGATGTTAGGGTAGGCAGATTATGGGTTAATAATA
This sequence comes from Bombina bombina, assembly GCF_027579735.1. Taxonomy (NCBI): domain Eukaryota; kingdom Metazoa; phylum Chordata; class Amphibia; order Anura; family Bombinatoridae; genus Bombina; species Bombina bombina. The sequence goes on along the minus strand of NC_069501.1, from coordinate 757,913,800 downwards.
TTTAACTAGTGTTTGCGATGTGGGAGTGGGGCGGTTTAGGGGTTAATATGTTTATTATAGTGGCGGCGATGTCCGGTTTGGCAGATTAGGGGTTAAAATATTTATTTTAGTGTTTGTGATGTGGGGGGCCTCGGTTTAGGGGTTAATATGTAGTTTATGGGTGTTAGTGTACTTTTTAGCACTTTAGTTAAGAGTTTTATGCTACGGCGTTGTAGTGTAAAACTCTTAACTACTGACTTTTAAATGCGGTATAAGTCTTGACAGGAGAGGGTCGACCGCTCACTTTTGGTCAGACTCGTAATACCGGCATTATGCAAGTCCCATTGAAAATATAGGATACGCAATTTACGTAAGTGGATTTGCGGTATTTCCGAGTCTGGCCAAAAAATTGAGCGGTGAGCCTGTCATTTCAAGACTCGTAATACCAGCGGGCGTTAAAATGCAGCGTTGGGACATCTCAACGCTGCTTTTTAACCCTAACGCACAACTCGTAATCTAGCCGATGATTATTAAAAAATGCCATTTTCCCCACCATTAAGTCACGATATTTTCTGCTTGTGTCTTTGGTTTGTTTTTTTCTGTGTTCTAAAATGCAAAGTATAGTCTATATTCATTTAAAACAACAAATTTTAACCTTGTGATTACAGTACTATACTATCTTTTTGATTATACTATGTATACTAAAGTAGTATAATTAAATCAAATGACCCTTAGGTTACATGTATAAGGTGTATAATGACATGTAAATATTGCCTAAATGACATAAGATGTTGTTGTTAGCACTTAGTGCCATCCCCTCTCCAAACTGTCCCATTTTACAGATTCTAATATCCAAATATTCCAAAATCCAAACCTTTTCCAAACAGTTTTTTTACCTATAATGTGAAAACCTAGGTTACAAATGTTGTTTATTGGCCTCTCTCTCGATAGAGAGAACTGGAAAATATTAGTATCACAAGGAAATATATTTACATAATATATTATACATTGATATTTCTTCCCAAGCAGCAGTTTCTTGTGTTATCTACAGTTTATACAGTGCAACTGCCTGCACTCTTGTTGTTCAACGTCTTGTGGATCACCCCTGTAGTTAGTCCATAAAAAGTATCTCCCTTTAAAAAAATATTTCACAACAAATCATGATTTTAAAGGGAGATACTCTTTATGAACTCACTAAAGTGGTGATCCACAGGACGTTAAAGAGCAAGAGTGTAGACAATTACTGTTTGGCCAGCTAGCTGGGTAGCTGCAAATATCTCCCACACTATTTTACTTTTGTGAGTATTACTCCTATTGTGTGAAGTTTATTTGAATTTGATGTGAATTAGAGATACCGGCCTTTGGAGAGCTTTTTGCGTGTGTTTTACATGTCTGAAGAAGTGACTGGAGGCATATTTGAGTGTTAACAGCGTAGAGTTGCTACTAAAAAAATGTTAAATGAGCTGGCTGGAGATTGGTGGCTGCACATACAGTATATGCCTTTATCCACTGGTTCACCTATATTCCCTGCTCCTCCAACAAAGGAGAACACATTTGGTAATATAAGTATTGGAAAGTTGTTTTGAAAATTGTATGCTCTATCTGAACAATGAAAGACATTTTTTGGGCTAATGTCCTTTTAAGGAACTTACAAGTTTAAAGAAGATGTAAAGAATAAAGATATAGATGAGCAAGAGGCCAAGGTAAAGCCTTGTGATAGTCTTAGTCAGTGGACTGGAAGATAAGACACAGAAAAAAAGCAGCTTTGTAGGAAGCACAACATGAAAGAAGCTTGGATGACAAAAATGGGAGCATTTTGGAAAAAGATAAAATCATCTTCTGTGCAGGCTGCCTGTCTATAAGAATGAACAAGTAGTAGTTTGATTTACCAGTCAGCTTATTATCTTTGTGAGCACTGTTTAGATTTCATTATGTAAGATGAGAGAAAGTGTGAAAAGCAAACATGGACTAATCACTTTAATAGTTTGGTGACATAAGTGTAGGGAAACTGATTAATAGTAACAGGGTAAGATTGTGTGAAGAACCAGCTTCGTTTTAGGACAGGAGTGATTGGCGCATGTTTGAAAGGACCAGAAAATGTACTGGTAGTCAGATATCAGTAAAAACATGAGATAAGGATAGTGTCTCAGTTAAATAGAGAGATGGGACAGCAACTAAATAAGCTTGAGAGAAAGGCTGTTCTAAGGATCATGGCAGAAACAATAGCTCAAAACGAATAACTTATTGACACATAGCATTTAGTGCAAATAAATACTAGTGTAACCTATACTTCACTTACCTTCCTATACTAACACTACAACACACAAATGAACATAAAGTGATTGCACTGAATCATTACCAAACCTAGTCTTCATCATCAATAGACCTATACACTTCTCTGTCTAGCGCCTCTGTCTCTATCAGGACGAATATACTCAATGTTAGCAACAGAGTTATACTCACCTAACAGTAAATGGTGGAGCACATACATGTGAATTAGCACTATGGGGCCTGGTAAGTATGTTTGCATCAGGATCTTGATTTGACATAAGTCTCGACTGTTTGAAACAGGGTTGCCAGTATGTACACGTCCAGTCTCAAAAAGGTGTGACAAGATTAAGATCTGCCCACTGGGTTTTAAGCATGATGTTTTTACTTTATTCCTTTTTATAAACAGGTATAACATTAGGAGCCATAGAAGGTGCCAGTTCAACCAGGTCTGTTGTACTAGGGGCTCTGCAGTAAATCTGGCACACAAAAGTAAAAAAAACACACAGGCCACATTTTCTTTAAACATTTACTTATTGATGATTGATATAGATAGATAGATAGATAGATAGATAGATAGATAGATAGATAGATAGATAGATAGATAGATAGATAGTAGAGGGATAGAGGAAAATATTACATTTAAATCATATTTTCTACATATTCTTGGTTTATTTAAAAAAAAAATGTGGCATAAGGTTCCCTTAAAATCTGTTGCGCTGCATTGACCAAAATTTGTTATATGCTGCCATCTGCTGTCAGAATAGTGTATTACATTTAAGAGCACACTGCTGTCACTGGGTGTGTAGTGAATGCATATTTTTTCTCTAGTAAAAACAAAACAAAAGATTATTTTAAAATATATTTCTGCCTTCTTACAAAAAATAACATACTAGGTGAGTGTGGAAATAACAAATGCTCAGCACCTTGATTTTGCAATTGCTTTTTAGTAGTCAAACTCTAGTCACCTTATTTAAAATGAAGCCCATCAGGATTGGTTACTGGAGTGGCAGAAGTCCTTTGTTTTGCTTTTTTTTTTTTTAAATCTGATAACCTCTGCTGATGTCAGTAACAGACATATATGTGGCAGAAGTGTTAAGCCTGCTGTTTGCAGTTGCACATTGAATCCTAAGAATTGGAAAACTTAATTTCTAGAGTTTTATTACAGAAATGGGAAGCAAAATAAATAATGAAAGGCTATTGCAAAGCTGTTTTATTATGCATGGTTAAACAATTTATTTTATAATCTCAAATTGATTAAAGTCTCAATTAGAAAATGTTGATGTATACACCAGCAACAACTAGGGTTGCCATGTTGCCACCTGTCCCTTAAAATACAGAACACTTATAAGTTACACATGCTGCAGGGTGTGCAGGGAGGAATATGAATAGTGAATATAAATAGTGCTGTCCAGAAACACAATACATGTTCCTCCCTGCACACCCTGCAACATGTGTAACTCATAAGTGTCCAGGAAAACATGGCTGAGGTTGCAACCCTAGCAACAACCAACCATGTCCTGCTATTCCTCTGATGCTCTGGGTGCAGCCTGCCCAGCTGCTGTTCCTACTTGTAACAATTTTATGCTGTATTGACCCGGTGAGGTCATCACCTTGCTGTGACTATGTTGACTTATACATTTCATGTCTTCCTGCAGAGTGACACTGCGTTGTATAAGGAATTTGATTTATTCAAGTAAAATAAAAAGTGAATAATAATTTAAAATTTCTGTATGTTAAAAACAAAACCAGTTTAAAACAATATTGATCCCCTTAGATTCATCCACTCATATGGGGATCAATAATAATTTGTAAAAAAACAAAACAAAAAAAACTAATCTTATGAGGTCTATTGGGTTTCTTATAGATAAATCATCTGAAACATTTTACTGTGGGATTGTGATCTGCTGTGATGCCCATGCCCAGGATCAAACCTGGGTTTCTGTGTTCTTGGCTCTGTGGCTTTCCCGCACATGCTTTCTCCTGTATCACTAAGGGCTTTGGCTCAGTCTGATATCTGCAGTCTTCCTGCTTGCACTGGCTGTCTCTCTGGCCCCACCTGCCTGACAACTGCAGGCAGATATCTTACTAGCTAGGACTATTTAAAGGGACATTATGCACTCATTTTTTTGCATAAATGTTTTGTAGATGATCTATTTATATAGCCCATAAAGTTTTTTGTTTTTTTAAAAAATGTATAGTTTTGCTTATTTTTAAATAACAGTGCTCTGATTTTCAGACTCCTAATCAAGCCCCAAAGTTTTAGGAGAATACCGTCAGCTACCTACTCCAGCTTGCTCCTGTTTGTGTAAAGGGTCTTTTCATATACAAAAGAAGGGGGAGGGGGGGGTCTTATTTACCACTTGCAGTGGGCTTTCCAACTACCTTTTCAACAGAGCTAAACTGAGAGCTTCTAAGTAAGTTTTTAAACAGTTTTATACAGAATTTTTATATCAGTATCTGTGCGTCTTATTCTTTATAGTAATGTCTTTTACATGCAGTTATATGAAAGTTGGTGTATACTGTCCCTTTAAGGCTGCTGAAGTATTCCTTCCCCTGACATGGAGCCCTTTCCTTTTTTTGTCTCTGAATAAATCTGAATATTGCTGACTGATCTTCTTGCTTTTGACCTTGATTTCCCTACCATTTCTACTTTTCAATTTCCCTTTTTTTATGGTGCATGGTGGACCATTTTCTTTAGTATTTTGACCTTTTGCTTGCACTTTACCTTGCCTTATGTCTGCCTGATTCTGTACTAGTCTGGAAGGTATTGCCTTTGCCTGTCTAAGCTTGCTACCGTGCAACTTTCCCTGGCAACGCCATGAGCTACCCTCTAACCCAGCCTGGGCCTTTGTCCAACCCATCCAGGGTTGTTACAGCTTAAGTGTTTGCAGTATGATGGCACAGTCATGTCACGGCTTAAGCACCTGCTTGTATCTTGCCGAAGCCGCAGAGCCTACCTTTATCCTGCTACATCCGCTGAGCCTACCTGTATCCTGCCACAGCCGTGGAGCCTGCCTGTATCCTGCCACAGCCATGGAGCCTGCCTGTATCCTGCCACAGCCATGGAGCCTGCCTGCATCCTGCCACAGCCGTGGAGTCTGCCTGTATCCTGCCACAGCCGTGGAGTCTGCCTGTATCCTGCCACAGCCGTGGAGCCTACCTGTATCCTGCCACAGCCGTGGAGCCTGCCTGTATCCTGCCACAGCCATGGAGCCTGCCTGTATCCTGCCACAGCCATGGAGCCTGCCTGCATCCTGCCACAGCCGTGGAGTCTGCCTGTATCCTGCCACAGCCGTGGAGTCTGCCTGTATCCTGCCACAGCCGTGGAGTCTGCCTGTATCCTGCCACAGCTGCCTAGCCTGTCTGTATCTTGGCATAGCACAGAACCTGCCAAGTGCGAGCTGAGTCTTGTCACTGTCCAGTATTTGATGTGTCTTGTTTCTGTTTAGTATCTGCCAAGCGAGTCCTGATGTTCCTGTTTCCTGAACTGTGTGTCCAGTCAATGTTTATTTCTGACTTACCTTCCAGCAGTATTTCTTCCTGTCTGTATTATTACTGACTGCTTTGCTGTACTTCAGAACTTTCATTAATAAACTCTGTCAAAACCCTAAGCAGTAGTCATGCCAAAAGCTAAACAGAACTTTAAGTCAGCTTCAGCTAACACCAACCAAAACCAGCTCCAAACTCCAAACATGCCCCCTATAAAAACCTGTTAGGAAGATACTACAGGGCAATACAGCTCCTACATGCTGCATGGCATCTCTGCACCGCCCACCACCTACCTCTCTCTACAGAAGCATATGTGCAGTAAACAGTTATAGTCTAAGTACAGGCAATATTATCACCACCATTGAGAAGGGCTAATTCCCCAACACTACTGCTGTGGCTACAAGTCTTTAGACAGAGGTTAAGATAGCTGGTCGGGCCACCAGGAATGCTGCTGCTAAACCATGGTGTGGTTTATATATAAAAAATATAGGAAGTAGAAACATAAATAATATTTTAATATCTATTTAGTGAAACATACTTACATACTTTACTTTTGTATTTAACTTTTTTTTATTATTATTTTACTTTAATATATTTTGACATCTCTTCCTTGAATATGAAGGGCTTAAATGGTTGTGTTAAGCACATATGATAAGTACATACAGAAGGGTATGTAGGGGTAGATCTATCAAATGTTTGGCGGACATGATCCGCTGTAGTGGATCATGTCTGCCCAACATCGATAAATGCCGACAACATACGCTGTCGGCATTTATCATTGCACAACCATTTCTGTGCAATGTCACCTCCTGCACATTTGCGGCCGCTAGCAGGGGGTGTCAATCATCCCAATTGTATCAGATCGGGATAATTGCTCTCCGCCACCTCAGAGGTGGCAGATGAGTTAAAGAGCAGCGGTCGTACGACCTCTCTTCTTCTTAACTTAAGTTTTAGACGGACTTGAAACTTCGGTGGTAGATTACAGCATCCACTGCTTGATAAATCTACCCAAATATAAATAACGAATAGCTTTCAGTGAGATTCTGAGGATTATCATCAAGCTAAATAAAGCAAGGGTTCATGAGAGGAAGTTACTGCCTGTCTCAATACAACTTCAGTTCCTGATATTGTCGCAATAGATGATTTCAGTCTAAACCCTTTACACCCTTTCAATACCAGTGGAACTGAGATGCCTAAGAAGCTAAACAGACAAAGGTGACACAATTCAGATTCAACAAAAACATTCCACAGGAATTACAATCATTTACTTATGTAGCACTATTACTATTATTGCACCTTTTAGAAAAGGTGTTAAAGGGACAATGAAACCCAAATTTTTTTCTTTCATGATTCAGATAGAGCATGCAATTTTAAGCAACTTTCTAATTTACTCCTATTATCACATTTTCTTCATTCTCTTGGAATCTTTATTTGGAATTCAAGAATGTAAGTTTAGATGCCGGACCATTTTTGGTGAACACCCTGGGTTGTTCTTGCCGATTGGTGAATAAATTCACCCACCAATAAACAATGCTTTCCATGGTGCTGAACCAAAAAAAATTGCTTAGATGTCTTCTTTTTCAAATAAAGAAAGCAAGAGAACGAAGAAAAATTGATAATAGGAGTAAATGAGAAAGTTGCTTAAAATTGCATGCTCTATCTGCATCACAAAATAAAAAATTGGGGTTCAGTGTCCCTTTAAGTTATTTTATATGAACCAATTGTTTGAAGTTTGTTTATATAGTAGTCTATTAGGCATTGTAAATAGTACTAACTAAATAAGAAAACATATGCAATGAATGTTCCCAGAAACTTAAGTTCACAAGATGCAGAGAGGAAAACTCTTCCATTGTGAGATGAGGGAAATAGCTGTGGAGGACATATTATGTGTTGTGATTAAAGGGATAATCACATTTTTTCTTTTCTAATTCAGATAGAGCATACAATTTTAAACAACATTCTAACTTACTTCTATTTTCAAATTGTCTTTGTTCTCTGTGTCTTTTGTTGAAAAGCAGGAGTGTAAGCTTAAGAGCTGGCCCATTTCTGGATCACTATATGGCAGAAGTTTTTAAAGAATGTTATCCATTCGCAAGAGCACTAGATGGCAGCACTTTTTCCTGCCATGTAGTGCTCCAGATGCCTACCTAGAATATCATTAAAGCAAATTTGATAATAAAAGTAAATTGGAATTGTTTTTAAAATGGTATGCTCTGTCTGAATCACATCTCTTTAAGAAGAGATAGAGGAGTAGTAAGGGATCACATTCAAATACAGTAGACCCCTCATATCCATGGGTGATATGTTACAAGACCTAAGGTGGATACCCGAAACTGCAGATGGTAGCAAAGCCTATATATATATATATATATATATATAAAAATTCTTGTGAAATGCTTGTGCAATGCCGCCCCTGCCAATCGAACGCTAGCAGGGGCTGTCAATCATCCCAATCGGCTCGGGATGATTTCAATCTGCCACCTAAAAGGTGGCGGACAGGTTAAGGAGCAGCGGTCTTATGAGGCAAGCCTAAAACAATGGTCCTCCGAAGCAGTATCCACTGCTTAATAAATGGAGGATTAAATATTTAGGGAGTCTTATTTTCCATTGTAAAAACCAAGGGAATAACCCAATAGGGGGTGCTACTAGGAACAATATATAGTCAGTATAAGGGCCCACGTAACCCTATGTGGATGTTACAGAAATAAAATCAAGAGGTGCTAACATCAAGAGGTGCTAACAAAACATAACATATCATATATGCAATAAGGTGTATGTATGCACAATGTGATATAACCCAGTCCTAGATCAGGATATAAAACATATACACAGAGTCCAAGAAGACCCGAAATGGTACAAGTATCCGTCTTCTATGAAACTGGAGGCAGCACTCAATCTTCACCATACAAAGGTTAGTAATCTAAAATCAAAACACAAGGAAAGAGGCGCCGTATGTGTGAATCTGAAACAGCCGACAACAGGTATAATACATGTGCAGGGTACTCACAATGTGAAAAGGCACTCCAGTGTGCCTATAGGGGCAGGCTGGTATTCACAGCAAACCAGCTAGCTGAACCGGCAAATCAGGACACCCAAGGTGGAGGGCTCTATCTCTCAGCAGACTGTAGACACTGGGTCCAACGATATGGGAACAGGAGCTAGGTGCAAACAAAGGCCCACCACTGTGTGAATATGTATGGGTACACCGATAAATAAGCAATCCGTGCAGGGTACTCACATTCTGTGGCGGCACTCAGTTGTGCCAATAGAGGCAGGCTGGCTTTCTCAGCAACCCAGCTGGCTGTATAGAATCAAATTTAAAGATTGGATATCAGAGTGCCAAAAGGTTAGATAAAATTGTGTGTAACCCTGCGCAGGATTTTCTAAAATACCAATATGCCAGTAGGTAATGGAGAACCCCTGTCTCCACAAGTGAAATAGAAAAAATAAAAATAACTACCTTAAAAAAGATAAGAAATTTTAAAACCTCTGGCGCTACAAAAAAAGTTTTTTGTTGCTAAAATTGGAAAATAGAAAAAATGGATGAATGTGATATGACCTACTTGGTTAAAAAACAAAAATTAAAATATCCTTTGGTCTTAGTGACAACTTTAAACAACGTATGCTTTATGTGCAAAAAATATGTTTTTATTACATAAAATAAATGGACAAAATAAGAATGAAAATAAAAAATATAAAAATATAAAATATATAATATAAAAAATATGTATATGCAGATAAAAAAATAAAAAAAAAATAATATATAGCTGATCAGCTAGTACAATTAAAAATGAATAAGTGCAGTACCAAAAAATAATAAAAATAAAATAAACACAACAGAAATATACAATAGGACTTGATCCAAAGAGAGTTCATAAGCCTTCAAGGGTTAATATGGATTAGATCCAGATCGGAACGAAATCAGAGACTCCTTCAACAGCTGAGAATGTCGAGTGCCAATTGTAGCTGGAAGGGAGCTGTTCTCCAGCAAAATACGGCGCACAGGAAAAATGACCATTAAATTCTGACTTGTGGCCAGATGGGACTGAGAAATGAGTAAAGTGTTGTATAAACTGCATCAGTTTATACAGTATATTAACCCTTGAAGGCTTATGAACTCTCTTTGGATCAAGTCCTATTGTATATTTCTGTTGGGTTTATTTTATTTTTATTATTTTTTGGTACTGCACTTATTCATTTTTAATTGTACTAGCTGATCAGCTATATATTATTTTTTTTTTCTTTTTTTATCTGCATATACATATTTTTTATATTATATATTTTATATTTTTATATTTTTTATTTTCATTCTTATTTTGTCCATTTATTTTATGTAATAAAAACATATTTTTTGCACATAAAGCATACGTTGTTTAAAGTTGTCACTAAGACCAAAGGATATTTTAATTTTTGTTTTTTAACCAAGTAGGTCATATCACATTCATCCATTTTTTCTATTTTCCAATTTTAGCAACAAAAAACTTTTTTTGTAGCGCCAGAGGTTTTAAAATTTCTTATCTTTTTTAAGGTAGTTATTTTTATTTTTTCTATCAGAGTGCCAAACAACGTAGGCAGGGTCAGTCAACCGGTTTCGGTCTACCTGTTGTCGGCTGTTTCAGATTCACACATATGGCGCCTCTTTCCTTGTGTTTTGTTTTTATTTTCCATTGTATCTTGAAGTGCATTGATCTTAAAATGCTGTAAAGGTTGTCAGGCAGCTAATTAAAACAGACTATGGCGGATACTAAGAGCAGCCTGACTTCCGGCCGGTGGGTGGAGCCAACAGGTAGCGTTGCAGGTAGCTGCCTGAAAACCTCACCTCTCCCTCTGTGGGATTGCTGTTACTATTCTCCGGCATTCTGAAGGCTACCGATGTCCTATTCCTGGTATATAGGCCGGTACGTGATCTACGGATCTTAGATTGGAAGTCTATTCGAGGCATAAAACTGCTAAGTTGCTGTAGCACCTCCATAACAAGACTTTGATACATGTAATCACTAACTCACATATCCTTGTCGTGTGATATCTGAAGCTGGGTCCTTTTGCTAAGTAACCTGTCACTTCACAGACCCCGCTCACACCTTTCCTGCCAAAGGAGCGGACGGAGAACGCCGAAGGCGGACATTTTACCCTGCTGCCTATTATCACCCTATGTTCAAGAACCCGGTGTTTATCGAAAGCACACTTTGTGCTAAACAGAGACATGCTACAATTTACTACTCTGCCGATGCTGACTACCGGATTAACAAGACCGCCTGGACTCACTCTATTCACTTTATGGAATACCCTCTGCAGGATTAAGATTCTCACATTTCCACATACAAGCTCACCTGGGAGAGCATAGATGTGCCCTGGGCTGCAGCGGGTGATAAATGTTCCGTGGTTTCCGAGCGGTGGGTGTTAGAGCCGCGAGTGATTGTCTCTGGAGCAGCTGATGTGGAACAGCCCGTAGCGGCATAGGAACCTGAGGATTGTTCCGGAGCTTGGTCAGCACAGGCAGCATTCTGGGATCTACCTGTGGAGAAGTACTCCACGAAATAGCACACAGCATAAAGAGCCTGCATACCCGCACCTAAACAGAATATCGGCACTTGGTCATTATACAGAGAGAGATACAGGCTTCCCCGCAGTGCTCATTTCTCCTCCTTGTCAATTAAGGATAACAGAGAAAGCTGAGAAGCTGAGCAGAGAAGCTGGGATTCCGTTCTGCTGTGAGACGCCCTGGTGTGCCCCACTGCAGAAGCAGCTTGTAGCGGAGCCAAGCTAAGTATCATTTTACTGCATCTCCCTGTGGCCTTAATTATCAGAAGATCAGAAACATTTTTTTTCTTTATTGACTAACTTCTAACTGTGGTTTTTTTACCCAATTCTGTGACTCTGTGACTCTGACTTTAGGGCGAGATCCCTAAGGGGCCGCCTATTAGATGGAATAACTCTCATATAATTGCATAGATATTTCTGTCATCTTAGCTATGATTTCATATGCATACAGATAGGAGGATACCTGTCTTAGATTTGTAACTACTATATTATTCCACGAATAAGTTGCCATTTAAAAAGATCGTATATGATATGATAAATAGATTGTTGGGAAGGCGGGACAAATATTTGTTTGTTTGAATGCAAGCTGACTGCCATTTGATCAAGACTATAGCCTCCATTTTTGCTCATTTAAATACTGAACTACGTATATGGTTCTCTGTTGAATTAGAAGTAGCTTATGTGGCTCACTAGGGTATTTTTGCCCATATAGCGATTGATTCACATAAAGGGGATAGCGGATAGGTTTTTCTTTCTGTTGGGAGCGAACCTCCCTCCCTTACCTCCAGTATTCATAATCATACTTTTTTCAAGCCCTTACTTTCTCACTATCACACTTTATTCTCATAAACATTCACAACACGCATACACTATCCCACTGACTTTCGGTCTGCTTTTTTTTCCCCCCTTTTGCTTTTCTCACCTGCACTTATCACACGGCGCATATTGATACAACTGAATGGATAGATATATGTCACATAAGAGCTCCTCCCCAAACATGCCCCCCAAAAAAGATAAAAAAACCACCTTAAAGACAACAGAACCCATTCTAGACATAGCACAAGAGCGTAGATTGTCAGGTATTGGCTATGGTGATATGGCTGAGTTAGGGGCAGAAATTGCTAAGATATTCACTCCTCACTTAGAGGCAGTTAAAAAAGAGATTAAAACTGAAATTACTAACTTAACCCTTGAAATTCGACAATTTAACTCTAGAATTGAGGAAGTGGAGACTCGAGTGTCTGGGTTAGAGGACAGGTTCAACAACATGTTGCCCATTTCTGTTAAGCATGATAAGGCCATCACGTCTCTGCAGAACAGGATCGAAGACCTAGAAGATAGGTCAAGGCGCAACAATCTGAGGGTTGTCGGCCTTTCAGAATCTGTGGGTCCACAGGACTTGATGGCCTTTGTAACTGTTACTCTTCCCCAGGCGCTCTTGATACCGCCCCCCGCGACACCCTTCCAGATAGAGAGAGTCCACCGAATTGGTTTCTTGCGAGAAAATACTAATAATGAAACTAAACCCAGAACTATCATATTCAAATTCGTTAACTACCAAGATAAGCTTCTATACTTAAAACACTACAGAAAACTCGATTCCCTTCACATTAATGAATCTAAAATTTTAATTTTCCAGGACTTTTCGGCCGAGACAGTGGCTAAAAGAAGGGAAATGTCTCCATTTTTTACAAAGTTTACGAAGGCAGGTTACATTGTCAGATTAGTGTACCTGGCAAAACTTATTTTAACAAAGGACGGGAAGTCCTACTCTGTAAATAATCCAGATGAGGCCTTTTCTTTATGTAAAGAATTAGACATGGTATAAAATAGGGTTAGAACATATTGGGTTTTTTTTTGTATGTTTTATTACATATTTTAATGAATGTTAAGATGGATTATGATTATACATACTTTGAGGTTATTAATTATATAAGTAGTTTCTTTTTTTTTTCTTTTTTTTTTTTTTCTCTCCCCTCTCGCACTGCTTTTTATGTACCAGTCTGCTTATATACTCTTTTTTTTTCATACTACTGATGCAACATCATAGAAGAACAAAAATAAAGAATGTCTTCCCCACTTAAAATTGCTTCTTGGAATGTGGGGGGCATAAATTCTCCGATTAAAAGGAAATCGGTAATTAAGCATTTGGCCAGGGAGAAACCAGACATAGCTTTTTTGCAGGAAATCCACCTGAAAGATACTGAAACTTCTAAGCTACAGATGAAATGGGTTGGGGAAGTAATAGCAGCTCCATATAATTCACGTAAAAGAGGAGTCGCGATATTATTTAATAAAGCTCTGGAATATAAAATCTTGCTTTCTATAGCAGACACAGAAGGGCAGTTTCAAATCTTGGATATACTCCATAATGGAAAGCGACTCATCCTCTGTAACATTTATGGCCCCAATAAAGTTGATAAGATATTTTGGGAGGATATGACTTTGCGCCTACATAAATATATAGGTATGGATCTTATAGTTGCCGGGGATTTTAATTTACTAGGCGACCCACTATTAGATAGACAGACAAAAAAATTATACTTTAAACCTGACAGGAAAATACGTATCTTGCAGAAATTCCGTACACAGCTAGGGTTGTCCGACATTTGGCGTATACAAAACCCAGATGCCAGAGCATACACTTGCATGTCAAAGGGACATCAAGCTATGTCTAGGATCGACCTATTCCTGATCTCAGACTATTTGACAGGACTGGAATGGAGGGCAGAGATAGGAGAAATAGCGATTTCAGATCATGCCATTATCACACTTGCAACTAATATGTTAGTCAAGCGATCTATGTCTAATCAATCACTTTTTTTTCCTAAATATCTGATCAATGATATAGACTTCCAAAATTGGTTATGTAATCAATGGAAAGATTATCAAAATTATAATAGATCATATACAGAGAAACCGGAGATTTTTTGGGAAGCGGCCAAAGTAGTGCTGTGCGGAAAAATCAAGGCCTATTTATGTCAACGTAAAAAGAAATTTAAGGCCCGTGAAATACAACTGGCCAACCAGGTCAAAAATACGTATAGAATATTTTTATTAAATAGCACTAGTTATAATTGGAATAAATACAAAAAAGCTAAAGAAACTAGGGACATGTATATAAAACAAAATACTATTCAAGAAACATATAGACAAAAGGCCTTATATGGGGGGTTTGGCGGTACTTCAGCTAAATTTTTAGCTAAAATCACGAAACGTATAAATAAAAATACGATATCAGTTATCAATAAAGGTAACACGAGAGCAACAAATAATAGAGATATCAGCAAAATTTTCATAGATTATTTTAAGGAGCTATATAAATCAGAAGAATGTACCATAGATAAAAGAAAAATGTTCTGGGAAAAGATCATGACACCTAAACTTTCTCCGGATAGTCTGGCAGAGATTAATGCTCCCATATCAGAGAGTGAGATACAAACAGCGATTAAGGCAGCAAAAACCAGCAAAGCCGCGGGTCCTGACTCTTTACCAACTGAATTTTACAGGATCCTAGGAGAGCATGTTGTACCGTCCCTCCGGAAACTATTTAATTTTTATTTTGTTGAAGGAAACAGATGTTCCCAATATTTTACGGCCGCAAATATCACCTTAATAGCAAAAAAAAATAAAGACCCTGAACAAACAGCCTCCTATAGACCAATATCAATTTTAAATACGGATTACAAACTATTAATGAGCATTCTGGCAAATCGTCTAAAGCCACATCTCAGCTCAATAATACACGAAAATCAATCCGGCTTTATGCCGAACAGGAACCCAGCTAAAAATATGCGTAAACCTCTGACTTTGCTTGATTTCAGTTTCAACAGAATCAAAAAAGATCTATCGAGAAACATTGAAGACACGGCCCTACTATCGGTTGATGCGGAAAAGGCATTTGACCGCATTTCATGGGATCATCTGTTTTTTTCTTTGGAACAATTCGGAATCACAGGTAACTTTAATCAGTACATTCAGTTAATCTATACAGACCCTAGGTCCGCACTAATTATTAACGGGGAGATCACAGAACGGTTTTCTTTACAAAGAGGGACCCGTCAAGGATGTCCGCTCTCACCTATATTATTCAATATATCCTTAGAACCCTTAGCGATTATTCTACGTCAACAACTGGAAGGTATTCAAATTGCAGGGCAAAAATTAGTACTCCTACTATATGCAGATGACCTATTGCTACTCATGAGTAACATTAAAGACTCCCTACCCAAATTCTTAGAACTAATTAACATCTTCGGGAAAATATCCGGTTATAAGATTAACCTGACAAAATCGGAATTGATGTGGTTGCATAAGAAAAAAAACTATGACATTATACATCCGTTTGCCGAAGTACAGAACATATTATATCTAGGCATTATGTTAAGTCCTAATCCGGAGGAATGGTACAACATGAATTTCCGTAAATGTTTCATTGCTTGTAAACGGAAACTGGAGGAGTGGATTAAACTTCCAATCTCGTTAACTGCCAGAGTAATGTTAATAAAAACAATAATATTTCCTAAATTGCTATACTATATTCAAAATATTCCAATCCCGATTCATAGAGCAGATCTAATAGAATATAATAGGGCTTGTTCCAAATTTTTGTGGAAAGGAGCCAAATCGCGTATAGCGATAGCACGTTTGATGAATAATAAAACAACTGCAGGTTTGGCACTTCCGAATCTGCAATGGTATAGTGTAGCCGCACGTAGCAAGGTGGCGATAGATTGGCTCTTAGAACAGGAACAAATTGCTTCGTTGGCTTGGGAAACCACATTGGTCTCGCCATTTAGATTAGACACATTACTACACTGCACCATTACAGAACTCCCTTCAGAGCCTTTTCAACTAATAACATATAGGAGTATTATCATGGCATGGCAGGAATTATGTAATGAGACTGGATGCTCGCCACATGTTTCTAAATTTCTATCGATAGTCGGGAATCCTAATTTTATACCCGGCTTAGGTAATAGTCTATTTAAACAATGGTTACAAAAAGGTCTGACCTATATTTGTCAAATGATGGATAAAAATTCTAACGTTCTAACTTTCGTAGAATTATGTAATATGTTCGGCCTTTCGAAACATGATTTTTTTGCATATCTCCAAGTTAGGAATTACATAGGTGAACTCAAACAAAGATACGGATTAGACTGGTCACTTAAGGACTTACAACTTGAGATACAGAAATACTCTTTAGGCCGCCACTCTATCTCTGCCCTCTATTCTCTTCTTAACCAAAAGCCATCATTACAACAACTAGACTACATAGTGACTAAATGGCACCCTTTATTTCCAGATATAGATACACATAGAATAGTGGATACCTTCAAGATAACAGAAAAGAGTTGGGTGTTGACAGCATGGAGAGAATCCCAAATCAAGATAGCCTTAATGACATATCTTACTCCGGCAAAACTATCAAGATGGCATGGGAGGGAGATTTCTTGCACCAGGTGTAGTGCCCTCTGTGCAGATATTCTACATTGTTTTTGGTACTGCCCGATGATCCGGCAATTCTGGGCTAAGATAATATATTGGATGAATACAGTCCTTCGACTTGACTACATTATCCAGCCCATGGAGATTATATTTTTAGCCAAATATCAAGGAGTAGATCGTAACTTGAAATTGATTAATATGATTATATTCATGGGTAGAAACTTAATATTGAGAAAATGGATAGCAAAAAAAGCGCCTACCATGAGAGAATTTAAACAGGCCCTGCTAATTCACTGTATGTCTGAACATTACATCCTACATGGGCTGCATGATGATCAAGTGGAGCGATTTTTTAAACAGTGGAAAGTATTTATATTATCGTTACCAGTTGGTACACAACATATCATAGTTAAACCATATGTTAAATCAGCTTTTTTTCAATTACAGATATTGGCGGGGACTTTTCCAAGTACCTGGCTCCCAACTAACATAGGATCATAAAGTGCGAGAGGGGGGAGGAAAAATTTCCCTTTTTTTTTTTTTTTTTCTCTTTTCTCTTTTCTCTCCCTGTTCTTGTTTGTGTATTGTTTGAGGTACACCTAATCAAACCAACTGATTATTTCTGTGATTACTGTAAAATTGCTGAATAACAATATTGTAAAGTAAATTAAAACATGGAGCTAATAAATAGAAGGCAAATTAATGTTAAAAATTCCAATAGGGAGATCATAGATAATTTGGCCGGGACGTTATTGAAAGTTTTCTTTTTTTAGTTATATAGAGGCAGGTAGATATTGTATGCTTTGTTCCATATGGTTTGATGCCCTGCATGGCGCATATACAAGAATATGTCTTTGTTTTTTCTTTTTTTCTTGTTCTGGCTGTTTGTTCTCTACTGATACTTATGTTGTTAAATTTACTCCCTGTTGGTACTCAATAAAATAAATATTTCAACAAAAAAAAAATTAAAACAGACTATAGTTGGAGTAAAAAAGGCAGATTACAAACCCACTACAACACATTGTACAAAATATTAACCACAAACCCCTCCCTGCCCAACACAACAGCATATCCTTCACAACAAGGAACAGGGCAGGGAGAAACATGCCCTCTAATCTGTTACATCATGTCATTTGCATTACCAACCCTAAATAAGTATGGAACTGATTCTCTAAAGCTCTCTAGTTTGGCATGATCCTATAAGAAGCTTTTTCACTACTACGAGGTTCTTCAAGAAATGCTCTATCTATAGGCAATTTTTACCTTGAGAACTGTGTATCTTATTAAGGGGACCTCCCTCATTTTTGTATGTGAAAGAGAGGCACTTACATTACAATATAATGCTCAGTAAAATAAGCTCATGATTTATATCCATGCCAACAAGCTTTTGAGAAACAGGCCCTATGTGTTTAACTTATGAAAATGATTTAAATACATAGGTAAGTCCTACAGCTCCCAAGCAGGACAGGGCCAATCAGAAGCTGTGGTTGCACAACTCCACTGTGTTCTGCTTGGGTACAATACTATTTTAGCCCCTTTAATGGATGTGAGCAAGTAATTTATGTTATAGAATTTCCCTTCATCTCATGTTTCCGGCTTTCAACAATATTTTCACATACTTTCACGCTATCTACATTTAGCATTGCACAAACAGTTCTAGTGAACTGCTGTCGGCATTTATCGATGTGCGGCGGACATGATCCGCTACAGTGGATCATGTCCGCCCGCACAAAGATAAATCGGCCCCTATTCAATGGATATCGTTGAGCTTGAGTGCAAGCCAAAATAGCAATTAAAGAATTAGCACGACCTGAAGTAAAGTGTTAAGGTTAAAATAGAAGTTTTACAAAACGTGTAAAACACATCAAAATAAAGTTTGATTTATTATGCTTCACTTTATTCCGCTTCGCAGATATTGCTCTTTTTACAGATTGAAGGTTTGAGGCAACCCTGTGTAGAGCAAGTCTTTTGGCACCATTTTTCCAACATATGTACACATATAAATACATAAATATACATGAATGCACATATATACGGACCTTTATATACACACCACCAGCAAAAAGATAATGACTCACTGAAGGCTCATATGATGGTTAGCAGTTTTTAGCAATAAAGTATTTTTTTTTTAAAGGTATGTACATTTTTTTTTAGACATAATGGTATTGCACTATGAATAGACTACAGTAGACATGTGCAATGCGAAAAATTTCGTTTCGTTTTCATTAGTTAAATAAATAATTTTATTTTGGGAAATTAGTTTAGTTAAGTTATAAAAAAAATCGTTTTGGCAAATTAGTTATGCTAAGTTAAATAGTTTTTCCGGATCCGCTTGTTTTTTTTCGGATCCATTCTTTATTCATATGCATTATTCTATTCTGAAGTTTAGAATAGAATAATGAATATGAATAAAGAATGGATCGAAAATAAAGAATGGATCGGAAAAACGATTTAACTTAATATAATATGCTGATTACCATCATCATCACCCACATCGCCGAGTCCGCCGACACTAAATAAAGCTATTAACCCCAAAATTCTGCCCCCACATCGCCAATGCTAACTAAACATATTAACCCCTAATGCACCGCTCCCCCACACCGCCTACAGTAACTAAACCTATTAACCTCTAAAACGCCGCCCCCCACATCGCCAACACTAACTAAACATATTAACCCCTAAAACGCTGCTCCCACATTGCCATCACTAACTAAACCTATTAACCTCTAAAACGCCACCCCCCACATCGCCAACACCAACTAAACCTATTAAGCCCTAAAGCGCCCCCCACATCGCTGACACTAACTAACCCCTAAATTGCCGCCCCCCACATTGCCAACACTAACTAAACCTATTAAGCCCTAAAGTGCCCCCCCCACATCGCCGACACTAACTAAACCTATTAATGCCTAAAACGCTGCCCCCCCCCCCACATCACCAACACTAACTAAAGCTATTAACCTCTAAACCGCCGGCCCCCAACATCGCAACTACCTAAATTATACTATATTAACCCCTAAACCTAGCATCCCCTAACTTTAACATAATTAAAATACACCTAAATTAAAGTTACAATTATTAACTACCTATTTAAAAATAAATACAAACTTACCTGTGAAATAAAAATAAAACCTAAGCTAGTTACAATATTACTATTTACTAACTACCGAGTTAAAATAAATACAAACTTACCTGTGAAATAAAATAAAACCTAAACTTAAACTATTACTAAAAATAAAAAACCTAAAATTACAAAAAAATAAAAAAAGCTACCATTACAAAAAATAACAAACGAAATTATCCAAAATAATAAAAATTATTCCTATTCTAATACCCCCGTTTAAAAAAAAAAAAACACCCCAAAATAAAAAAAACAACTAATTATAATAAACTACCAAAAGGGTTTTTTTTTGTAGGGCATTGCCCTAAATTTAACAGCTCTTTTACAAAACAAATAAAACAAACACACTCTAACATTACAAACCCCCCAAACCCCCAAACATTACAACCCCCCCCCCCGCCCGGGAAAGATGGAGCCACCTGGATGAAGATGCATCGCCGCTGGGATGAAGATCTCTCGCCGGACTTCAGCAACTGTGAGTACCGATTTTGGGGTTAGTGTTAGTTTATTTTTATTTTTTTGGAGTTTTTTTTTTAGATTAGGGTTTTAATGGGCTTGCAAAAGAGTTGAGTTGCCCCTTTAAGTCAGTAAAAGAGCTGAATGCCCTTTTAAGGGCAATGCCCATACAAATGCTCTTTTCAGGGCAATGGGTCGAAAAGGTTTATTTTGGTTAGGTTTTTATTTATTTTGTGGGTTTGGGGGGTTTGTAATGTTAGGGGGTGTTTGTTTTAATTTTTTTGCAAAAGAGCTGTTAACTTTAGGGCAATGCCCTACAAAAGGTCGTTTTAAGGGCCATTGGTAGTTTATTAAAGATTAGGGGTTTTTTATTTAGGGGTGTTTTTTTTTAACGGGATATTAGAATAGGATTCATTTTTATTATTTTGGATAATTTCGTTTGTTATTTTTTGTAATGCTATTTTTTTATTTTTTGTAATTTTAATCTTTATTATTTTTTGTAATTGTAGTTTTCATTTTTTGTAATGTTAAAGGTTTTTTATTTTTAGTAATCTTAGGTTTTTTATTTTTAGTAATGCTAGGTTTTTTTAGTTTAAGCTTAGGTTTTTTTTTTATTTCACATTTAAGTTTGTATTTATTTTAACTAGGTAGTTAGTAAATAGTAATATTGTAACTAGCTTAGGTTTTATTTTTATTTCACAGGTAAGTTTGTATTTATTTTAAATAGGTAGTTAGTTAACCTTTTAACGCCGTTATGCCGTTCTATTCCGTCATATTTACACTGGGCTTTAAAGCCGTTATGACGGAATAGAACGTCATATCAAACGGCTGTCCTGAAGCCTTCTGCGCTTCAAGGACTTGATCGCGGTCTGGAGGGCGTTCCTAGGGTTGTAGGGACGCCCCCCAGATGCGATCCAATAATTGAAATCTCGCGATCGTATGCACGATCGCGTAGTTTCAATTTGTCTACATCGGAACAGGTGTTCCGATGTAGACACTTTAACCCTGTCACGAAAGGGTTAATAATTGCAACTTTAATTTAGGTGTAATTAGGTGTTAATTATGTTAAACTTAGGGGATGTTAGGTTTAGGGGTTAATATAGTTTATTTCAGGTAGTTGCGGTCGGGGGGGGGCGGCAGTGTTTAATAGGTTTAGTTAGTGTCGGCGATGTCGGGGAACTGCTATTTAGGGGTTAATAGGTTTAGTTAGTATCTGCGATTTGGGGGGGGAGGTTTAGGGGTTAATAGCAGGGCCGCCATCAGGGGGTGACAGGGGTGACTACAGTCAGGGGCCTGGCCAGCCTAAGGGGCCCGTGACTGACATAGCACATTACAATATTTTTTTAAAGGAAGTGACAAGTGAGAAATCAAAAAATTAAGAAATTAAAAATCAAACTGGGATATATCGGTCTTCTTGACAGGAGGCCTGTATGTTGTGATAGGTTAGGGGCGGGGTGAAGGGGCGAGACAATAGAGTGCGCATGACAGCAGGAATATCACTGGCCCTGCTATAACATGCAAGTGGTAACATCCACACTGTCTGGACTGGAGATCACCCAGAGTGGAACCAGACTCTGACTGGGATGCGTGAGACTAATGGGAATCTGTATTCTGCATTGAAAGGTATTTTTAGCTAAGGTGTAGAGTAAATTATGACTGCACTGCACATCTGTGCTAGTAGTCCCTCTGTGAAGCATACACACTTTCTTCATCTTTTTAATGCCTGTATGTGTATTGCACTATTTGTGAGTGCTCAGAAGCCTGTTATGCTTTGTTTTCTCATATGTGCACAGTGCATGCACTAATTCATTTAAAGTTAGCAGAAAATCCCTTTACTAACATTAAATACCTAGTAGTCGGTTTCCTGCTCTCTTAACGGAGGTGGTAAGTCTAATTCCAATTCCTTTGGTTCTTGTTATTAAATTATAGGAGAGGTGATCAAAGATATTAAACAGCAATATTTGTAGCGGTATAAGGTTCATTCACATTAAAATGGTATTGCTGAAATTCAGATATTCTTTGGAATATGGATCCACCAGGCTTTTAAGAGGTGTATCTCTGAACTGCACTTCATTTTTAAACCTTGTAAATTGTGCTAACAAATTTAAATTGTAAAAAGAATTTTAAAATATTATTTTGCAATACAGTTGTTAGATTCATATATATATATATATATATATATATATATATATATATATATATATATATATATATATATATATATACTATGACCTTTAAATCCACAGTGAGCAATGTTTTTCCATTTAGCATATTCTTGCACTTTCATGTAATTCTATGGAGACTATTTAAAAGGTGTGAACTAAATTGGTACACTTGAATGGGTGTGAACTAAATTGGTACACTTGAATGGGTGTGAACTAAATTTGTACACTTGAATGGGTGTGAACTAAATTGGTACACTTGAATGGGTGTGAACTAAATTGGTACACTTTAATGTGTTTTTACTGTTTTTTCTAACTCAAGGTCATTTCAGTGCATCAGAAAAACCTGTTTTTTTTACACAGCTTCCACCACCTAACTTGTCAGATACTTTTCATTAAGACCCTACACCGCTAGTTCATCACCTTTTACAGGTGTTTTCCAGGAAGCCCACCGGTAATTTTGTAAAGTCAAAATTAAACTTCAATGATTCAGATAGAGCATACAATTTTAAACAACTTTCTAATTTGCTTGGTTCTATTGGTATACTTTTTTAAAGAGAATACCTAGATGGGTTCAGGAGCAGTAAGTCACTACCAGGAGCGAGCTGCTAATTGCAGGCATCACACATTTATGTCTCTTGTTATTGTCTCACATGATTTGTTCAGCTAGATCCCAGTTGTGCAGTGTTGCTCCTTCAACAAGAGAATGAAGCACATGTGATAATATAAGTAATTAGAAAGTTGTTTATGGGGTTCTTTCCCTTTAATTGATTTTGTGTGTTGATTTCCCATTTTTTGGCCGAAATATAAACGGTGGGGGTGGGGGAGTCCCTGACCACTGGTTGAAAAAATCCTATTGACTGATGCAAGCTCAATCCTATTGGCTGATTGGATCAGCCAATAGGATTGAAGTTCAATCCTATTGGCTGATTGCATCAGCCAATATGATTTTTTCAACCTTAATTCCGAATGGCTGATAGAATTCTATCAGCCAATTGGAATCTAAGGGATGCCATCTTGGATGACATCACTTAAAGGAACCTTCATTCGTCGGGTAGTCGTCGGAAGAAGAGGATGCTCCGCGTCAGATGTCTGGAAGATGGAGCCGCTCCATGCCGGATGGATGAAGATAGAAGATGCCGTCTGGGTGAAAACTTCTGCGGGCTTGGATGAAGACTTCGGCCGCTTGAATAAAGACTTCTCCCGGCTTTGATGAGGACTTCTCCTGGCTTCAATGAGGACTTCTGCCGGCTTCGATGAGGACTTCTCACGGCTTCTTGGAGGATGGATGTCGGATATTCAAAACTGTAAGTGAATCTTCAGAGGTTAGTGTAAGAATTTTTTAAGGGTGTATTGGGTGGGTTTTATTTTAAGGTTAGGGTTTGGGCTGCATTAGAGTTAAATGCCCTTTTAAGGGCAATGCCCATACAAATGCCCTTTTCAGGGCAATGGGGGGCTTAGTTTTTTTAGTTAGGGTTTTATTTGGGGGGTTGGTTGTGTGGGTGATGGGTTTTACTGTTGGGGGGTAGGTTTTTTTTACAGGTAAAAGAGCTGATTTCTTTTGGTAAATGCCCCACAAAAGGCCCTTTTAAGGGCTATTTGTAGTTTATTGTAGGTTAGGGTTTTTTTATTTTGGGGGGGCTTTTTTATTTTCATAGGGCCCTTAGATTAGGTGTAATTAGTTTAAATCTTTGATAGTTTCTTTTTTATTTTGTGTAACTTAGTTTGTATTTTTTTGTGCAACTTAGTGTTTGTTATTTTTTGTAACTAAGTTGTTAGTTTTTTGTAACTTTGTAATTTTTTAGTGTAGATTTAAATTATTTGAGTAGGGTTAGGTGTTTAAATATATAATATAGTTAATTTAGTTTGTAGCTTAATGTAATTTTAGTATAAAAGTTAGGTTAGATTAATTATTAATTTAATATAGTTTAATGTAATTTTATTATAATAGTTAGGGTAGATTAATTATTAATTTAATATAGTATAATGTAATTTTATTATGATAGTTAGGGTAGGTTAATTAATAGTTTAATATAGTTTAAAAGTTAGGGTAGGTTAATTAGTAGTTTAATATAGTTTAATTTAATTCTAAAGGTAAGTTTAAATTGATTATAAGATAGGGATGAGTTAATATTTAATATAAAGTTAGCGGGTTGTTAGCTTTAGGGGTTAATAGTTTAATTTAGTTTATGGCGATGTGGGGGGGCTGGCGGTTTAGGGGTTAATAACATAATGTAGGTGACGGCGGTATATGGGGTGGCAGATCAGGGGGTAATAACATAATGTAGGTGGCGGTGGGCTCCGGGAGCGGAGGAATAGGGGTTAAAAAGTTTATTAGAGTTGTGGTGGGCTCCGGGAGTGGCGGTTTAGGGGTTAATAAGTTTATTTAGTTGCGGCAGGGTCCGTGAGCAACGGGATAGGGGTAAAACAGTATAGTATAGTGGCAGTGTTTAGTGACAGTATACAAATAAAGCTGGGAAAAAGAGCAGCGAGATCGATGACTGTTAGTTAACAACAGTCCTCTGCTCATGGCCCCAAGAAACAAACCTTTATATATGCACATATTTACCCAAGAAAAAATATTCACCAAATTTTTTTTTACTTACATAAACCGTGAATCAAAACCAAAATAAGACAAATAACTATAGACCTCGACGTCAGGTGAGAGTGACTGCTTGCTTTTCAATTTTTTATTTTACTAGAAACAAACAGTGGAGTGAGACTGTTCTAACACAGTGGTGCTCTTCACAGAACTACTACAGCAAATAACTAGTGTATTATTTATAAGCTTGCACCATCGGCAATCCTGTTAGTAAATACAAGGGGGTAAATGTATTAAATGTCGAGCGCTGTGGGAATTTATCCTTGCACAAGCATGATTATGCAATGCCACCCCTTGCCCACTGGCGCCCAATCCACCACTAGCAGGGGCTGTCAATCATGCCTATTGGATCGGATCGGGATGACCGGTGCTTCAGATTGAAATCAGCCAATAGGATTGAACTTCAATCCTATTGGCTGATCCAATCAGCCAATAGGATTGAGCTGGCATTCTATTGGCTGTTTCAATCAGCCAATAGAATGCCAGCTCAATCCTATTGGCTGATTGCATCAGCCAATAGGATTTTTTCTACCTTAATTTCCGATTGGCTGATAGAATTCTATCAGCCAATCAGAATTGAAGGACCGCCATCTTGGATGACGTCACTTAAAGGTACCTTCATTCTTCAGTTGCTGTGGAAAGAATAGGATGCTCCGCGTCGGATGTCTTGAAGATGGACCCGCTCCGCGCCGGATGGATGAAGATAGAAGACTTCTGCCCATCTGGAGGACCACTTCTGCCCGTCTGGAGGACCACTTCTGCCGGATTCGTTGAGGACTTCGGCCTGGTTGGGTGAAGACTTCTCCTGGTAAGGTGATCTTCAAGGGGTTAGTGTTAGTTTTTTTAAGGGGGTATTGGGTGGGTTTTAGAGTAGGGTTGGTTGTGTGGGTGGTGGGTTTTAATGTTGGGGGGGATTTGTAAATTTTTTACAGGTAAAAGAGCTGATTACTTTGTGGCAATGCCCCGCAAAAGGCCCTTTTAAGGGCTATTTGTAATTTAGTGTAGGGTTGGGCTTTTTTTTTTATTTTGGGGGGCTTTTTTATTTTGTTAGGGGGATTAGATTAGGTGTAATTAGTTTAAAAATCTTGTAATTTGTTTATTATTTTCTGTAATTTAGTGTTTTTTTTTTTTTTTTGTACTTTAGCTAATTTATTTAATTGTATTTAATTGTATTTAATTTTGGGAATTAATTTAATTATAGTGTAGTGTTAGGTAAAATTGTAACTTAGGTTAGGTTTTATTTTACAGGTAACTTTGTATTTATTTTAGCTAGGTAGTTATTAAATAGTTAATAACTATTTAGTAACTATTCTACCTAGTTAAAATAAATACAAACTATTAGTTATATTGTAGCTAGCTTAGGGTTTATTTTATAGGTAAGTATTTAGTTTTAAATAGGAATAATTTAGTTAATTATAGTAATTTTATTTTGATTTCTTTTAATTATATTTAAGTTAGGGGGTGTTAGGTTTAGGGTTAGACTAAGGTTTAGGGGTTAATAACTTTAATATAGTGGCGGCAACATTGGGGGCGGCAGATTAGGGGTTAATAAATTTTGGTAGGTGGTGTCAATTTTAGGGGCGGTAGATTAGGGGTTAATAATATTTAACTAATGTTTGTGAGGCGGGAGTGCGGCGGTTTAGGGGTTAATATGTTTATTATAGTGGTGGCGACATTGGGGGCAGTAGATTAGGGGTTAATAAATGTAGGTAGGTGGTGGCGACGTTGGCGGCGGCAGATTAGGGGTTAATAAATATAATGTAGGTAGCAGCGATGTTGGGGGCAGCAGATTAGGCGTTAATAAGTGTAATGTAGGTGGCGGTGGTGTCCGGAGCGGCAGATTAGAGGTTAATATTAATAATATAATGTAGGTTACGGCGATGTCGGGGGTGGCAGATTAGGGGTTAATAAGTGTAAGATTAGGGGTGTTTAGACTCGGAGTTCATGTTAGGGTGTTAGGTGTAGACATAAAATGTATTTCCCCATAGGAATCAATGGGGCTGCGTTAAGGAGCTTTACGCTGCTTTTTTGCAGGTGTTAGACTTTTTTTCAGCCGGCTCTCCCCGTTGATTCCTATGGGGAAATCGTGCACAAGCACGTTACACCAGCTCACCGCTAACGTAAGCAGCGCTGGTATTGGAGTGCGGTAAGGAGCAAAATTTTGCTCAACGCTCACTTCTTGTCTATTTAGTAACTATTCTACCTAGTTAAAATAAATACAAACTATTAGTTATATTGTAGCTAGCTTAGGGTTTATTTTATAGGTAAGTATTTAGTTTTAAATAGGAATAATTTAGTTAATTATAGTAATTTTATTTTGATTTCTTTTAATTATATTTAAGTTAGGGGGTGTTAGGTTTAGGGTTAGACTAAGGTTTAGGGGTTAATAACTTTAATATAGTGGCGGCAACGTTGGGGGCGGCAGATTAGGGGTTAATAAATTTTGGTAGGTGGTGTCAATTTTAGGGGCGTAGATTAGGGGTTAATAATATTTAACTAATGTTTGTGAGGCGGGAGTGCGGCGGTTTATGGGTTAATATGTTTATTATAGTGGTGGCGACATTGGGGGCAGTAGATTAGGGGTTAATAAATGTAGGTAGGTGGCGGCGACGTTGGGGGCGGCAGATTAGGGGTTAATAAATATAATGTAGGTAGCAGCGATGTTGGGGGCAGCAGATTAGGGGTTAATAAGTATAATGTAGGTGGCGGTGGTGTCCGGAGCGGCAGATTAGGGGGTTAATATTAATAATATAATGTAGGTTACAGCGATGTTGGGGGTGGCAGATTAGGGGTTAATAAGTGTAAGATTAGGGGTGTTTAGACTCGGAGTTCATGTTAGGGTGTTAGGTGTAGACATAAAATGTATTTCCCCATAGGAATCAATGGGGCTGCGTTAAGGAGCTTTACGCTGCTTTTTTGCAGGTGTTAGACTTTTTTTCAGCCGGCTCTCCCCGTTGATTCCTATGGGGAAATCGTGCACAAGCACGTTACACCAGCTCACCGCTAACGTAAGCAGCGCTGGTATTGGAGTGCGGTAAGGAGCAAAATTTTGCTCAACTCTCACTTCTTGTCTATTTAGTAACTATTCTACCTAGTTAAAATAAATACAAACTATTAGTTATATTGTAGCTAGCTTAGGGTTTATTTTATAGGTAAGTATTTAGATTTAAATAGGAATAATTTAGTTAATTATAGTAATTTTATTTTGATTTCTTTTAATTATATTTAAGTTAGGGGGTGTTAGGTTTAGGGTTAGACTAAGGTTTAGGGGTTAATAACTTTAATATAGTGGCGGCAACGTTGGGGGCGGCAGATTAGAGGTTAATAAATTTTGGTAGGTGGTGTCAATTTTAGGGGCGGTAGATTAGGGGTTAATAATATGTAACTAATGTTTGTGAGGCGGGAGTGCTGCGGTTTATGGGTTAATATGTTTATTATAGTGGTGGCGACATTGGGGGCAGTAGATTAGGGGTTAATAAATGTAGGTAGGTGGCGGCGACGTTGGGGGCGGCAGATTAGGGGTTAATAAATATAATGTAGGTAGCAGCGATGTTGGG
Source organism: Bombina bombina (assembly GCF_027579735.1). Classification (NCBI taxonomy): domain Eukaryota; kingdom Metazoa; phylum Chordata; class Amphibia; order Anura; family Bombinatoridae; genus Bombina; species Bombina bombina. Next base: position 757,885,171 of record NC_069501.1, on the reverse strand, counting down.
GGCAGCAGATTAGGGGTTAATAAGTATAATGTAGGTGGCGGTGGTGTCCGGAGCGGCAGATTAGGGGGTTAATATTAATAATATAATGAAGGTTACAGCGATGTCGGGGGTGGCAGATTAGGGGTTAATAAGTGTAAGATTAGGGGTGTTTAGACTCGGAGTTCATGTTAGGGTGTTAGGTGTAGACATAAAATGTATTTCCCCATAGGAATCAATGGGGCTGCGTTAAGGAGCTTTACGCTGCTTTTTTGCAGGTGTTAGACTTTTTTTCAGCCGGCTCTCCCCGTTGATTCCTATGGCTAAATCGTGCACAAGCACGTAACACCAGCTCACCGCTAACGTAAGCAGCGCTGGTATTGGAGTGCGGTAAGGAGCAAAATTTTGCTCAACGCTCACTTCTTGTCTGGGCATAAACTGCTCGTTAGCACCGCACAGCCTCTAACGCAAAACTTGTAATCTAGGTGAAGGTTTTTTGTTGTTTTAAATGGTAGTTATGCTGCACAGTTCTGGGCTTTCATCACTATAGTGAAGTTTGTTAACATCCAGGTGTGCTGCTCATAGGATGCCAGATGATTCCCAGCACATGCACTTTTTGCAGGCCACCCTCACAGCCTGCTGAGTGAAGCAGGGAACGTGTAACACAGCACAGCAGATCAATGGCCAAAGTGAAACTTTGTTCTTTTATTCACACACATCCCAGTCAACAACAAAAGAAAACACTAGAGCCCCTCTATGATTTTGACTTTTTAAATTTAACACCTTAAGGCCCTTGATAAGACAAGGAAAGGACATTTAGGACATTTTTGCAACAGTTTCACAGCTGTTTGGAAACAGTCTATTTTCTTGCAAATGTGCAAAACAATGGCCACAGAAGCGATTGTGGTCTGTATGTATGAGCTCTATTCATTACACTTGTAGAGGCTGTATACAGTTGTCAGGGCACACAGTTATATATGTATTTGTATGTATATGTGTTGAGTATGTGACATTCTGTACAGCTAAAGAAACATGGTGCCTTCATAACCGCGAGTTTAATAATGTAGGCGCAAGCACTGTGGGATGCTCTGGTGAGAGTGTTTGCAGTTGCATGGAGACGCTTCCCCTATAAAACCTGGTCACAAAGGAGCATCTTGTTTGAAGGCCTCGTAGTCAGATACAATATTGCATAACAAAGGCACTAACAACTGCATTATTAAGACAAACCCCCTGTTATGAATTACTTAATAACTATTATTAAAATTTAAAACATTTTTGTAATTTTTGTCATAAATTGTTGTTATTTCTGCTTTTGTGATAGGTGCTTTGCATCTAATAATTTAAAACAATTTTGGAGAATGACTCCAAAGGAGAGGTGCCGTACTAGCACTCTGTGCCCAAATTCAGTAAAGGGATAGTTTAGTCAAAATTAAACTTTAATACATGGATATATATATAATATTCCAAAAAAGACAGCACTCACTGGTCTTTAAAAAGATAAAAATTAACTTTTAATCATATAGAGGATAAAAATAAGGGCATAAACATGACGTTTCGATGCCTTGCTTACTGGCATCTTTATCAAATGTCCCAAAAAGAGAGAGAGTTGCTCCCGAGAAGGCACATCAGCTATGTGATGTCCCGGTGAAAGTATAAAAACACTGGCTATCCTTTGCCAATTTATAGTAACCTCTTTGCGCCGTAACCAAAGACATCCACCACACCCACAATGCTATTCACTTTGTCAGTATCGCAGCTGTTTTCGGTAGAGAACAGGCACATGGCTAATTACCATATACGTCAGGATGCTCATCACTCTCCGCCTTCCAAGATCACGGCTCACAAACCACTGGGCTGTAGGAGTCTGAAGCGTCATTGTACACGCCCACTTATGCCGCCCCCAATGGGATCGAAGCCAATCACGTACCATCATCCATTGTGAATGGGAAAGTCTTGGCAAGCAGATGCTCTGTCCAAATTCCTCTAGCACTGCTGTGCCATTATCGGAAAACAAGCTTTACATCTAGCGGACCATGATGTGACACACATTCACTCCTCCCCTTGTGTTGTCATATGTGTAGCCAGAGAAGATCGTAGCTGTCAGTAGCCATATCGAGCAAAAAAGAATTAGGGTGTTTAACACATATATACATGATCTAAGTAATATATGCCCCACAAATCGTGGGTACTCCCCAAATATTCAGATATTTGTGCCACTGTAAAAGTATAGAAAACAATGGGTCAGAGGTCGGAATACATGATGTTCAACCATTCTTCTGTATACATAATCCAATATCTGAGCATGTGGAGTGATGGATCTCCTCAGTTACAAAGCGCAATGTACAGAGCAAAAAAATGGCAAGCCAGAGGGAAAAAAGTGAGAGATAAAATAGAAAAAAATAGAAAAAAGTATAGAAAAATATGTATATGCAAGGTAGGAGAAAGCAAAGTTATGGAAGTAGCCCGTTATATGAGAGAAATGATTCTGTAGTTGTTAAACATAAAAATAGGGCAACAAAAGTTATTTAGCCAATGAAGGGTCCAAAATCGAGTTTGATATTCAGCTCTTTTGGGGACACAGTGTCCAACATATAGATCCATCTGGATTCTAGCTGCAACAACATTTTGGCTCGATCATCTCCCTTCCTTGGTATTGGCAAATGATCAATAATCATGCATCGCAAACTTGATAGATTGTGCTTGTGTAAGGCAAAATGTTGAGCGACAGGGAGATCTGATTTTACTTTTTTGAGTGCCTTTCTGATTGAAAATCTGTGGTTGGCCATCCTGTCTTTGAACGGGGTGGTCGTTTTACCCACGTAGAATAAAGAACATGGGCAAATTACAGGGAGTGCAGAATTATTAGGCAAGTTGTATTTTTGAGGATTAATTTTATTATTGAACAACAACCATGTTCTCAATGAACCAAAAAAACTCATTAATATCAAAGCTGAATAGTTTTGGAAGTAGTTTTTAGTTTGTTTTTAGTTATAGCTATTTTAGGGGGATATCTGTGTGTGCAGGTGACTATTACTGTGCATAATTATTAGGCAACTTAACAAAAAACAAATATATACCCATTTCAATTATTTATTTTTACCAGTGAAACCAATATAACATCTCAACATTCACAAATATACATTTGTGACATTCAAAAACAAAACAAAAACAAATCAGTGACCAATATAGCCACCTTTCTTTGCAAGGACACTCAAAAGCCTGCCATCCATGGATTCTGTCAGTGTTTTGATCTGTTCACCATCAACATTGCGTGCAGCAGCAACCACAGCCTCCCAGACACTGTTCAGAGAGGTGTACTGTTTTCCCTCCTTGTAAATCTCACATTTGATGATGGACCACAGGTTCTCAATGGGGTTCAGATCAGGTGAACAAGGAGGCCATGTCATTAGATTTTCTTCTTTTATACCCTTTCTTGCCAGCCACGCTGTGGAGTACTTGGATGCGTGTGATGGAGCATTGTCCTGCATGAAAATCATGTTTTTCTTGAAGGATGCAGACTTCTTCCTGTACCACTGCTTGAAGAAGGTGTCTTCCAGAAACTGGCAGTAGGACTGGCAGTTGAGCTTGACTCCATCCTCAACCCGAAAAGGCCCCACAAGCTCATCTTTGATGATACCAGCCCAAACCAGTACTCCACCTCCACCTTGCTGGCGTCTGAGTCGGACTGGAGCTCTCTGCCCTTTACCAATCCAGCCACGGGCCCATCCATCTGGCCCATCAAGACTCACTCTCAATTCATCAGTCCATAAAACCTTAGAAAAATCAGTCTTGAGATATTTCTTGACCCAGTCTTGACGTTTCAGCTTGTGTGTCTTGTTCAGTGGTGGTCGTCTTTCAGCCTTTCTTACCTTGGCCATGTCTCTGAGTATTGCACACCTTGTGCTTTTGGGCACTCCAGTGATGTTGCAGCTCTGAAATATGGCCAAACTGGTGGCAAGTGGCATCTTGGCAGCTGCACGCTTGACTTTTCTCAGTTCATGGGCAGTTATTTTGTGCCTTGGTTTTTCCACACGCTTCTTGCGACCCTGTTGACTATTTTGAATGAAACGCTTGATTGTTCGATGATCACGCTTCAGAAGCTTTGCAATTTTAAGAGTGCTGCATCCCTCTGCAAGATATCTCACTATTTTTGACTTTTCTGAGCCTGTCAAGTCCTTCTTTTGACCCATTTTGCCAAAGGAAAGGAAGTTGCCTAATAATTATGCACACCTGATATAGGGTGTTGATGTCATTAGACCACACCCCTTCTCATTACAGAGATGCACATCACCTAATATGCTTAATTGGTAGTAGGCTTTCGAGCCTATACAGCTTGGAGTAAGACAACATGCATAAAGAGGATGATGTGGTCAAAATACTCATTTGCCTAATAATTCTGCACTCCCTGTAATATATAAATGACAAATGAGCTGTTGCAAGTCAGGCGATGTCGGATACAATACCGTTTATTTTTGAGCGGATGTTGAAAAGAGTCCCCTGTCTGCATTGAGTTACAAGTAACACATTCACCACAACGGTAACAACCCTTTTTCCTCGATTGTAACCATGTATCGGTCTGGTAGTTATCCCTAGGGTCTGTTTTCAAAAGCAAATCCTTGATGTTTTTTGCTCGCCTGTACACCAGTCTGGGTGGTTTCTCTTTCCAGTTAGCGAGACTTTTATCCGTTTCAAGGATATCCTATCTGTTCCGCACAGATTCCTGTACAGTGATATGTAGAGGTAAAAAAGTGGTGATAAAATTAAGTGATTTGTCCTCAATGTTAGACACATCCTTTGTCATTGTGAGAGTCTCTTGACTAGAGGCTTCCAATGCCTGTCTTGCCTTAATAATATCATGTTTATCATAGTTTCTTGCTTCTAATTTAAGACACATAGAATCAAGCTGTGATTCACGTAATGCAGGTTCAGAGTTGTTTCTTATTACTCTCGTGAGTTAAGAGGAGATGATCCCCCGCTTCTGTTGGAATAAAGTTTTTTGCCACTTCAAAAGTGCCTGCTTTTGTTGGAGGTATATATATATATATATATATATATATATATATATATATATATATATATATATATATATATATATACTGTATATATACATACACATATATATATATATATATATATATACGTACATATACTGTATATATATATATATATATACACATATATATACTGTATATATATATATATATATATATATATATATATATACACACATACATACACTGTATGTATATATATATATATTTATATATATATATATATATATATATATATATATATATATATATATATATATATATATATATATATACATACACTGTATATATATATATATATATATATATATATATATATATATATATTGTCAATTATTTGCTGTCACTTGCAACTTCAAAATGTGGCAGGCTGTAAATCTATTCAATGAAGAATCCTCACTCACAGCGTGACTGAGTCTGACTGAGACACACATACCTCATTGTGACTGTATTTACACTGAGTCTGAGTCTCCCTCCAAGCTTGGTAATTATGACTGGCACCAACAGCACTTCAGCATAGACTGACTGACTATAGACAGTGTCAGCGCATCCCTCGGATCTTCTTGCTGTTGTGACATCATGTGCGTGATCATGTGACGTCCGACAGTCTCACACAGACAGTCACTACAGCAGCAGACAACAGCACGCACAGCGAAGGGGCACCGCACATCAGGATCTCCAATCAGCTGAGCGGAGCCGGAGCCTGTAGACGATGAGTGGACACGGGCTGTGGGCGACTGCCTTTCACTGCCAGGGGGGCTAAATTAAAGCTATTAGGTTTAAATAGTAAAAAGTATAAATAAATAAATAAAAAAGCAAAAAAAAAAAAATAAAACAATTCAAAAGCAAACTACCTAAGGCTATGTCCGTTTTTTAAAGAATAAAATTACCGGGCACTAGCCTAAAATACCGGACAGTCCGGTCTAATACCGGACACCTGGAAACCCTATGTGCTCGCTACCTATCTAGATATCTCTTCAACAAAGAATAGCACAAGAATGCAGATTTGATAGAAGTAAATTGAAAACTTTTTAAAAAAAAGGTATTCTCTATCAAAATCATGAAAGAAAAATTGGTTTTCTTGTCCCTTTAATCAGTGTTGATGATGGATTTGGATTACAATAGGTTAATTACACACATTTAAAAGACATTAGTGCCTGCAAGCTTTTAACAAACAAATCAATTTTGCGTTGTGATCACTCAAGAAAGTTTTGGGAGCAAATCGCTAATGAATTCTGATCGACCCCTAAATAGGAAAACAATATTAAAGGGACATTAAACACTTACGCTTAGATTTAGAGTTCTGCGTTAGCCGTCAAAACCAGCGTTAGGGGGTCCTAACGTTGGTTTTGTCCTACCGCTGGTATTTAGAGTCTTGTAGGTAAGGGTCTAACGCTCACTTTCCAGCCGCGACTTTTCCATACCGCAGATCCCCCTACGTCATTTGCGTATCCTATCTTTTCAATGGGATCTTTCTAACGCTGGTATTTAGAGTCTTGGCTGAAGTGAGCGTTAGAAATCTAACGACAAGACTCCAGCTGCAGAGAAAAGCCAGGAGTTAAGAGCTTTCTGGGCTAACGCTGATTCATAAAGCTCTTAACTACTGTGCTCTAAAGTACACTAACACCCATAAACTACCTATGTACCCCTAAACCGAGGTCCCCCCACATCGCCGCCACTCTATTAACTTTTTTTAACACCTAATCTGCCAACCGCACACTGCCGCCACCTACATTATCCCTATATACCCCTAATCTGCTGCCCCTAACACCGCTGACACCTACATAATATTTATTAACCCCTAATCTGCTGCCCCCCCCCCCCAACGTCGCCGCTACCTACCTACAATTATTAACCCCTAATCTGCCGACCGGACCTCACCGCTACTCTAATAAATGTATTAACCCCTAAAGCTAAGTCTAACCCTAACACTAACACCCCCTAAGTTAAATATAACTTTTATCTAACAAAATAAAATAATTCTTATTAAATAAATTATTCCTATTTAAAGCTAAATACTTACCTGTAAAATAAACCTTAATATAGCTACAATATAAATAATAATTATATTGTAGCTATTTTAGGATTTATATTTATTTTACAGGCAACTTTGTATTTATTTTAACCAGGTACAATAGCTATTAAATAGTTAATAACTATTTAATAGCTACCTAGCTAAAAGAAATACAAAATTACCTGTAAAATAAATCCTAACATAAGTTGCAATTAAACCTAACACTACACTATCAATAAATTAATTAAATAAACTACTACTACAATTATCTACAATTAAATCAACTAAACTACAAAAAACACTAAACTACAAAAAAAAAAACACTAAATTACAAAAAATAAAAAAATTACAAGAATTTTAAACTAATTACACCTACTCTAAGCCCCCTAAAAAAATAACAAAGCCCCCTAATAAAAAAATGCCCTACCCTATTCTAAAATAAATATTTTACAGCTCTTTTACCTTACCAGCCCTTAAAAGGGCCTTTTGCGGGGCATGCCCCAAAGAATTCTGCTCTTTTGCCTGTAAAAAAAAACATACAATACCCCCCCAACATTACAACCCACCACCCACATACCCCTAATCTAACCGAAACCCCCTTAAATAAACCTAACACTAAACCCCTGAAGATCTCCCTACCTTGTCTTCACCACGCCGGGTATCACCGATCCGTCCAGAAGAGGGTCCGAAGTCTTCATCCAATCCGGGCGATGTCTTCATCCAAGCCCAAGCGGGGGCTGAAGAGGTCCATCATCCAGCTGAAGTCTTCTATCAAGCGGCATCTTCAATCTTCTTCCGGATCCATCTTCATCCCGCCGACGCGGAACATCCTTCTTCCCCGACGGACTAACGACAAATGACGGTCCAAGATGGCGTCCCTCGAATTCCGATTGGCTGATAGGATTCTATCAGCCAATCGGAATTAAGGTAGGAATAATCTGATTGGCTGATGGAATCAGCCAATCAGATTGAAGTTTAATCCGATTGGCTGATCCAATCAGATTGAGCTCACATTCTATTGGCTTATCGGAACAGCCAATAGAATGCAAGCTCAATCTGATTGGCTGATTGGATCAGCCAATCGGATTGAACTTCAATCTGATTGGCTGATTCCATCAGCCAATCAGATTATTCCTACCTTAATTCCGATTGGCTGATAGAATCCTATCAGCCAATCGGAATTGAAGGGAAGCCATCTTGGATGACGTCCCTTAAAGGAACCTTCATTCGTCGTTAGTCCGTCGGGGAAGAAGGATGTTCCACGTCGGCGGGATGAAGTTGGATCCGGAAGAAAGAAGATTGAAGATGCCGCTTGATAGAATATTTCAGCCGGATGATGGACCTCTTCAGCCCCCGCTTGGATGAAGACTTCAGCCGGATGATGGACCTCTTCAGCCCCCGTTTGGGCTTGGATGAAGACATCGCCCGGATTGGATGAAGACTTCGGACCCTCTTCTGGACGGATCGGTGATACCCGGCGTGGTGAAGACAAGGTAGGGAGATTACACCTACTCTAAGCCCCCTAATAAAATAACAAAGACCCCCAAAATAAAAAAATGCCCTACCGTCATTCGTCGGGAAGTCGTCAGTGAAGATGGATGTTCCGCGTCGGCGGGATGAACATGGATCCGGAAGAAAGAAGATTGAAGATGCCGCTTGATAGAAGACTTCAGTCGGATCATGGACCTCTTCAGCTCCCGCTTGGATGAAGACTTCAGCCGGATCATGGACATCTTCAGCCCCTTGGATCAAGACATCGGAGGCTCTTCTGGACCGATCGGTGAACCCGGCTTGGTGAAGACAAGGTAGGGAGATCTTCAGGGGCTTAGTGTTAGGTCTATTTAAGGGGGGGTTGGGTTAGATTAGGGGTATGTGGGTGGTGGGTTGTAATGTTGGGGGGGTATTGTATGGGGGGTTTTTTTACAGGCAAAAGAGCAGAATTCTTTGGGGCATGCCCCGCAAAAGGCCCTTTTAAGGGCTGGTAAGGTAAAAGAGCTGTAAAATATTTATTTTAGAATAGGGTAGGGCATTTTTTTATTTTGGGGGGCTTTGTTATTTTTTTAGGGGGCTTAGAGTAGGTGTAATTAGTTTAAAATTCTTGTAATCTTTTTTTATTTTTTGTAATTTAGTGTTTGTTTTTTTTTTGTAATTTAGTGTTTGTTTGTTTTTGTAGTTTAGTTGATTTAATTGTAGATAATTGTAGGTAGTTTATTTAATTAATTTATTGATAGTGTAGTGTTAGGTTTAATTGTAACTTAGGTTAGGATTTATTTTACAGGTAATTTTGTATTTCTTTTAGCTAGGTAGCTATTAAATAGTTATTAACTATTTAATAGCTATTGTACCTAGTTAAAATAAATACAAAGTTGCCTGTAAAATAAATATAAATCCTAAAATAGCTACAATATAATTATTATTTATATTGTAGCTATATTAGGGTTTATTTTACAGGTAAGTATTTAGCTTTAAATAGGAATAATTTATTTAATAAGAATTATTTATTTTGTTAGACAAAAATTATATTTAACTTAGGGGGGTGTTAGTGTTAGGGTTAGACTTAGCTTTAGGGGTTAATACATTTATTAGAGTAGCGGTGAGGTCTGGTCGGCAGATTATGGGTTAATAATTGTAGGTAGGTAGCGGCGACGTTGGGGGCGGCAGATTAGGGGTTAATAAATATAATATAGGGGTCAGCTGTGTTAGGGGCAGCAGATTAGGGGTTCATAGGGATAACGTAGGTTGCGGCGGTGTACGGAGCGGCAGATTAGGGGTTAATTGTATAATGCAGGTGTCAGCAATAGCGGGGTCGGCAGATTAGGGGTTAATAAGTATAAGGTTAGGGGTGTTTAGACTCGGGGTACATGTTAGGGTGTTAGGTGCAGACTTAGGAAGTGTTTCCCCATAGGAAACAATGGGGCTGCGTTAGGAGCTGAACGCTGCTTTTTTGCAGGTGTTAGGTTTTTTTTCAGCCCAAACTGCCCCATTGTTTCCTATGGGGAAATCGTGCACGAGCCCGTTTTTGAAGCTGGCCGCGTCCGTAAGCACCGCTAGTATTTAGAGTTGCAGTGGCGGTAAATTATGCTCTACGCTCCCTTTTTGGAGCCTAACGCAGCCCTTCTGTGAACTCTAAATACCAGCATTGTTTAAAAGGTGTGGGGGGGGGGAAAAAGCACGCGTAGCTAACGCACCCCTTTGGCCACAGAACTCTAAATCTAGCCGTAAATAAATGCTAGATAGAATGATGCATTTAAAGAAAAGATTAGTGTGAGGATAACTTGTAGATTTATTTTTTAAAGTTTCATTAGCTGTTTAAATAGTGAAAAATAAGTATAAAGTTTTAATGTCTTTAAAACAATGTGAGCTGCCATGTTGTAACTTAGGTTACCTTCTCTGCTGTGGCCAGTTAGGGACAGTTATAAATAGGTGTACAGCCAATAGATGTGTGGAATATAACAGTATTCTGCACTTCCATTTCTAACAGGAACTGAAATGCTCACAATTTCAGAATGTAATTACACGAAAAGGTCACAAAATAAATAATGAAAGTTTATTGTATTACCATCTCAAAGTGTTTAATGTCCCTTTAAATTAAATAAAAGCATAGTGGAAACACAGATATAACGAATATTCTTTGTCACATACTAATAGCTCAGCAGTAACAAAACCTGAGATTAATAATAAAATTAGTAGTTCACTAAAGTACAGACTTATGAGGTGCCACTTTATCATGCAGCAGAGGCTTCTTCAGAGCCTTACAGGCTTGTTCATGTTAGCCTGCTAACTGCAAATCAAAAACCAAGAGTCTTATCGGGCCGCTCTTCAAACACTTCCAGGCAGGACCGTCTTTAACACAGGGCAAAAGGGGCAGTTGCCCTGGGCCCAGTCTTTGTTGAGGGGCCCAAGAGTCGTAAAAAAAAAAAAAATTTTTTTTTTTTTTAGTTCATGCCAGACTGCTGATATCATGTGACATGGGACATACACACAGTCAGTCCTAATATTGTCACAGTCAAAAGTTCTCTGCTTATATTTATTTGTGAGAAACTGTGCCAGACCGTGCCGATGTCATGTGACATTCCAAGCTAGTGCCATGTGCTGTTTTAGATGTGCACTGTGCAGCACTAGGCATCCAGTCAATCCAACTGCATCAGAAAAGGTCCTGCTGGGGTTACCACTGTTACCAGATAACTGCTCTGGTGGTGGGGATTGTTTCTGGGTAGGGCTCACTATAGGCGCATGCAGCAGAAAGCTGGAGTGGCAGGCACGTGAGGATTTGAGCATCTGTGCAGCTGCACACACTGCTCTCTTTAGTCTTGAGGCTGTGTGACTCGTCTGTATCCATGCAGCCTTGGGCAGACAGCATCCAGTCTGCTGGTCCCCTTAGCCCTGCTCTTTCTGCTGTGGCTCTAAGATCAACTAACTGAAGTTTGTAAGGAAAACAGTGCTTTGTAGAAAGGTGTCAGTGGGAAGAATAAGTGAGTGTACACATGCCCCTCCCCCATGCAGCATTGTCTAGTACAGGATGAGAGGGAACTTGTTCCTAGCAAAGTAGTGACATGTGCTGCTGTGGCTGATGTATAGTGTCATGCTGATACTTCACACATTAAGGTAAGGTTTATTTTTATAGTTTTTATTTCTCTCTGTTTCAGATTTTACAGCTTCCCATAGTAGTTCTACTGTTCCAGTCAGTAAACTTATATCTGTCTGCACCTCTATGCTTCCACCTCAGTCTTTACCTTGCTTTGTTCCTGTTGGCTGCCCTAAATCTCTTTAACCAGCTAACCTCACACCAGAATCACATTCAAAAGCATATTAAATTAATCCAGAGTGGAGGAATTTATATATTTATTTACTAGTTATTAGTACTGCTTAGGTCCAGTTTCACATATTGCAATTTTTTTTTAATGATTAGCCCAGCAGTGGATGATCCACTGCTGGGCTAATAATTTAAAAAAATATATAAAATAAATTGATTTAGTTGTTTTTTGGGATGTTGGGGTGGAGAGCGAAATTGCATGGTGGGGGGGGGGCAAGAAAATGTTTGCCCAGGGTCCAGTCAGTATTAAAGACGGCCCTGCTTCCAGGGCAGGTCTGATTTCCCAGTCATGCCCTGATGAGACCGATATTGTTCATGAATGGTACGTACTTGTGTCAATGGATATTTGTTAAACGTGTATACATAAAAAACATGGAAATGGACTTTACTCTCAAACTGAACTGGGTGCACATCCCATGTCACTGCAAAACTTACAGCCCTAGGTGCTCACCAGCACTCGCAGGGCTAGATTACTAGAGGAGCTCTATGTATTGCTCCCACTTGCGTGCTAACTGCGCTTGACTTCGGGTTTATGCACGCGTCTGGTACCACGCATATTACAAGTTAAAAGTAATACG